>NW_024068887.1:72500-87313 GCF_009389715.1 Phoenix dactylifera | reverse complement strand
AGGAGAAGAGGAGCTGGGAGGAGGACGAACGGCTGCGTGGAGCGCGGAGGTGACTTGGATGAAGGGCTGGCCGTGGGATCGACGGGAGGAGCCGATCATGACTTGATGGGCGCTGGGAGATTGCAGTTGGGACTCCGGGAGAGACGCGGATGCTTCACGGGCGGGTGGATGGCTGAGGGAAGTTGGGGACGCTGGGAAAACGCCATTCACGGACACGGTGCTTGGGGGCGATCTGTGAGGCAGGATCACGGGAAGGAGGGGCTGGCCGCTGGGATTCCGGGATGAAAGGGGATTCGGAAGAGCTGGCACTGAAGCTTGGATGCGGAGGAGGCCGGATGGGATGATGGCGTGATCGGGGTTTGGACGCGATCTGTGAGGTGGCTCCTTGATGGCTCGGAAACAGAGGAAATGGGAGGCTGGAGTTCCGGATGGGATGCTGGCACGGCTCGATTGATCGTGGGACCATTTCTTCTCCTTGATGAAGCTGGAGATCGCATGAGATGCTCATTGTGACTTGATGCTTGGGCTCGCGTGATCTCACGGATGAGATACGCAGACTAATTTGGAAGGATGTGGTCGGTCGGGATTTCATGCATGCATGGCAGCTGGGAAATTTGTTGAGCTCGGGCTGCCGGGCATTGGGCTCAAACCCAATGTTATTGGGTTTCCTGGATTACTTGCACTTAAACACAAATACAACGTTAATTAATTAATTTTATCATTAATGATTAACTATAATACCAATTAAGATGGTACGATGATTGCACTTTTGTGCTCTCATCAATTACAAGTTGAAATCCTATTAAATTTATTTACATCTGAAGAGAATTACAAGACATTCATAGCTTTAATGTTGAGCTGAGCCATTTTTTTATCAAACTTATCCATTCCCCTTCGGGCATAGGAAAGTGCATACCATCAGTCAATTTTGTGGGTGTATGTGGTCCATTGATTATGATACTCCACATAGAATAATCGAGTGCTTAGATAAATATTTCATGCATGCTTTCCAATAAGTGTAGTTGTTGCCATTAAAGAGAGAAGGTCTATTAGTAGATTGTCCCTCGACAAGATGATCCAATTGGGGCTGCTATAAATCTTTTACTCTTGATAGTTAGGTCAATAAGGGGCTAGAGTACTAAGCTCTTATACCACTTATTTTCTAGCTATGCAGCCCAAGAGAGAAGAGTGAATTGTGTTTTTCAAAAATTTATGAGCTATAAGTGCAGCGGTGCAATAACTTTGTAGTGAAGTGCACAATGCACACAATTAGAATACTATAATTACAAGAGATTTAAAGTGGTTTGGTGTCAAACCCAACACCCACATCCACTCCACATGCTTCCTACTTGAAAATTCCAATCCACAAATCACCTGCAAAAGATTATAATGTCGGATACTACCAACCAGACAATCCTAGATCTTCCAAGCTAATCACTTATTTTTCAAGCACGGGCAAGCCTTACACACTCCATTCAAGGTATGGATCAACCTTTTCCTAGTTTCAGTTAAATTGAAACTTGTCCCCACAAATATAAAAAGATACAATGATAAAATAGTGAATATACAATTAATTACAATAAAAGCTCCTTAGTAAGCAAAACTAAAACCAATTAAGTGCTCTTTAGAATTTTGGGGAGAAGCCTTTTGATGTGCACTTCAATGGAAATGTTTAATGCATGATCTTGAAGTTTTTGTTGAACTTGAATTAAATTCTTCTCACTCAATGAATGCTCTTCTTGCTTTGAATGATTTCTCTCGAGGTTCTACTTCTGTTTTATACCTTTTGGAAGCTATTTAGAAGAAAAGTTTGTTGAAGACTATGGGAGTGATTGGTTATATCCCTATTTGATTTTGATGAGCTTAAAGCATTTAGAATATTTCATGTTTGTACTAATGAATTCAATCTAGTGTTTCAGGGCAAATATATGTGAATTATCTTTAAGAGCATCGAGCTTTTGTTAAGATTATTTGGCTAAGTATTGAACACCAATAAGCCAAAATCTGAAGCTCGAGTCGACTCGGGAAAGCTGCGAGTCGATCCCAAGTGTTTCAGAGGTTCTGGCACAAGCTCGAGTCGACTCCGCACACTACAAGTCGACTCCGACTGAGACAGACAAAAGGACAGGAAAGATGAATTTGCAGACCCTATTCATCGAGTCGGGACTCCGAACGATTTCGAGTCGACTCCGATGCTTGCAGAGTCGACTCCCGACAGTTTCGAGTCGACTCCAAAGGGTAAACAGATAGAAAGACAGAACGATGGTTTTTGGATTCCTGTTACCGAGTCGACTCCAGAAGGTTACGAGTCGACTCCGAAGTTCAGCGAGTCGACTCCTAAACATGCAAGAGTCGACTCTCAGAGGAAAGCAGACTGAAAGGCAGAAAATCAAATAAAATGACTCTGTGAACGAGTCGACTCCGAGAATACGAGAGTCGACCCCAAGTCAGCCGAGTCGACCCCAACAAAGTACGAGTCAACTCTGAGGCAGTTCAACTCGAAAGACAGAGGATCAGTTTTCGGGGCTCTGAGAGCCGAGTCGACTCCAAGATGATCCGAGTCGACTCGAGAAAGAAATGCAGAAATATAGATCTCTGAACCCTGAGAACGAGCGGTCTCCAAAAGTGCCGAGTCATCTCCGGATATTGGCGAGTCGACTCCAGGTTTGGCCGAGTCGACTCCAGAATGGGACAGCACTTTAATTCAAATCCTGTACAGTGGGCGAGTTGTCTCTAGTAAAGCAATAGTCGACTCCAGCAACAGCCGAGGTCGACTCCGACCCCAACGGATACATTATCAGGAGGTGCAGACTGTGCAGAACGGCCATAAAATCAGTGTCTAACGGCTATTTCTCAAGTAGTGGGGACTGGTTTAATAAGCCTGATTGAATAGTAGTAGACACCAAGAGAGTTACTCCATTTGTGCATTAAGTGTTTTCCATCTACCAAGAGTCTATTGAGAGGAAAGACAAGCAAAAGAAGGAAGAACGCATGTCAATACATTCTAGAAGTCTTCCCTTCGCATTTAAGGCTTCTTCCTCTGACATCAGATCTTCAGTGCACTCAAAAAGGAGACTCAAAGTTCGAGAAGCCCCTTCTCCTCTTCCAAAATCGTTTGAGGGCTTCTAACTCTACTCTATTCATATTGATTAATATTTGCTATTAAGAAGCTTTCCTTGTAAACTTTTTCAAACTATTTCTTACTTGATTCAACCAGGAGATTGAAATCAAGGGTTGTAAGATTTGTTGGTGAGCCAAGGTTAAACCAACGGTTGAAGGGTTCGATTGTTGATCCCGAAAAACAATCGGATGGTTCTAGTCGGTGAGCCTGTGAAAACCGACTGAGTTCGTTGTGATCTCGGCGGAAAAACACAAGTTGGGTTGTGAACTTGTAAAATAACTGGCTGTAATCCAAAGAGATTATAGTGAACTCCCAAGTGAAGCTTGGGGAGTGGACGTAGGAGCAAGGGTTAGCTCCGAACTACTATAAATTGGTTTGTGTTTGTATTGGCTGCTATCCTCTCTCTCTCTCTCTTCATTCACTTCATCTAGTAACTTAACTAGTTTGCTTGCAATAGATTTAGTTAATTACTAATCATAGTTTTTAATTGGTCGAGATTTAATCCAAACCCAATTCACCCCCCCTCTTGGGTGTCTTCTTGGGCAACAAAGACTAATTACTAGCCGATGGAGACTGTTGGAGAGTGGTTGGAGCCCATTAGATGCACCTCTTTCCCGCTGAAAACTAGCTATTATATCCTGCTAAAGTAGAGAGGTCGATTTATAGGTAGACTCCTGCTCCAAAAGTTGACACTAAAGTAAACCCTAAAAGAAAATAGAAAAACATTGCTTTGTTTCTTGCCTGTGACACATTGGGAGCCGATCTACAAATTGACTTCTGGTTTATGCCCTATGTGCCACTTGATTCTAGGGTGCCGAAGTCGACCTGGGGGTCAACCCCTAGGCCCCTTGGGTCGACACCTAATGTTCAAAATGCTGAATCTTCATCATTTCATCCAATGGACACACTGAAGTCCACCCTTAGCCAACTAGAGTCTACTTTTATACTTTAGATGATCTAAACAGGAAGAAGAAAGATTTTTTTCAACTCGCTCAACTTAAATCTTTAAAAAAAATAAAAAAAGATGGAGGAATCTCGAAAATAGAGCTTTAAGTCTCCTTTTTTCTTATAGATACTTCAAAAAAATGGAGTACATATCCTCTATTTATAATGTGAGGTCCGTTTTTACACAATTTGGACTAGATTCCTTTTCTTAATCCTAGTAGGATCCTTCTTCCTAAAATAGAAATCTCTTGTAGAGAAAAGCTAAAAATTTCAAAATGATAGATCTCGACTTCTACATCAACTCTGTCGAATTTTTATCGGATAAAGAAATACGCCCCGAACAAAATCTTGCCCAGAAAGAAAATATTGGGTTTGACCAGTCCGTTTCGGAGTTTAAATGTAGAACTTCAGCCCAATTCAACCTACAACCCAAAGTTGTAGATCTTGAAAAGATACCCAAGTTAAAAAAAATGATCATCCTAATTGGGCATCGTATGACCAAGTTATGCCTTCCAGAAGTTTAGCTACAACTCAGCTTTTTGATGTGGCAGATTTTGCTATTAAACCCTATTCACCCCGCTCGTAATGATCAAAATATTCTACATCTAGTCTGAGGATCCCTAAATACTTGTAGTAGCTAAAGTCATCCACATTGAGTTTGGTGATTTTTTGAAATACTCGTAGTAGCCAAAGTATTTCACATCGAGTTTAGTGATCTTCTTAAAAATTTGTAGTAGCCAAAGTAATCTACATCGAGTTTGGTAATCTTCTTGAATATTTGTAGTGGCCAAAGTAGTCCACATCAAGTTTGGTGATCCTTCTGGATTAGAGCTCTCCTTATTTAGGAGATTTAGCTCCTGCTAATTCAGAATTGAAGATGGAAAAATACTTGCTTTCTTGTCTTACGATCGAACCACTTGGTTTTGCTCAAAGATAGAGTTGCTGGTGCTTGTGTTGAAGGCATCTTTAATCGAGATACAATCTCAGTAAGTTGGATTATCTTCTGCTCTAGTTGTGCGAGACATTTCATCATCTCATCATCCGTCGAGGTAGAAGTAGTAGTCATACTTGTCTTTGTCCTTCAGTATACTTCAAATATGGATAGTTCTTCTCCTAACTACTTGCATTGCATGCACATTTGGACCATGCACTAAGGCTCCCATAGATGTAGAGGACCAAAACTCTGATACCAACTTGACCCAATCAGAGAGAAGAAAGATTTTCTTCAACCCATTCAACATGAATCTCTTAATAAAAAAACAAGAAGAGATGGAGGAACCTCAAAAGTAGGACTTTAATTCCTTTTTCTTTCATTAACCTTCAAAAAAATGAGATACATAGCCTCAATTTATAATGTAAAGTCTGTCCTCATACAATTTGGGATGGATTACTCTTTTTAATTCTAGTAGGACTCTTTTTTCTAAAATAGACATCTCTAGTAAAAAAGCTAAAACTCTCAAGAAGATAGATCTCGATATCTACATCAACTTTACCTTCTATCACTCCATCAAATTCTTATTAGATGTGTTGTAGGTTTTGGTTGATTGACCTAAAAAAATTAACTAGATTTGGTTGTGAATCGAAAAAAGAACTAGGTTTGTAATCTGGATTGTAGATTATAGTAAAAAATTCTCAAAAAGAAAGTCTTAGAAAGTAGACGTAGGTGCAAGGTTTACATCAAACCACTATAATTTTTTTGTATTTGCATTGCCTAATATCTTCAGCATATTTACTTATTAGTTTTCTGCTAAAAATTATTTTCTTTTATCTAGTATGTAATTTTAGTGCACTAAGTAAAAATTTTTGAAAAACCCACTTCATCCCCTCTCTTGGGTTGCACTGGACAACATCAGATCTACTGAAGCTACATTTATTACATTTCTTGGAAAGGATCTCGATCCAGCAGCACCACATCTTTGCTTTCTTTAAAAACTTTAGTCTACCATCCATAATTGCCTTCTACTTGGCATTCTATAAGATGATGCAGTTGGCAATATAGTGGCTCCATTTATTATGCCATTTGCAATATTTCTTATCCCTTAGCTCTTCTAGTAGAGAGATTTTATACCCTTCAGAAAGCCAAAAATGCTTGTTTTTGAGAAGATGATCAAAAATTCTCTCGATCTTTGTAATATCAAAGAAGTATTTCTTGTCCCCTTTCGACTCTAGCTGTCCAGGCATTAGCCGATTCTGAGAGATCAGCCTACTCAACACTTTAGAAACATATAGCCTCCCTATAAGGATATCTACTACATCAATCTCATTGCAATCCTCTCCTTCAAGACTCCATTGCTTAAAGTCATCAGCGTCGAAAGCTAAATCTATAGCTAGGGTTCTAGGAAAACGTCCCCTTGTATGCTTCCTCTACTTCTCTTCCTGCAATATGGTTTCATAATTCACTGCTTGCATGGTCAACTAGAAGAGGCTAGCAAATGTCCGCCCTACAAATTTCTTTCTCAATTCCAAATTTAGGTTGTTCTATACTATCTTCAAATATTTAGCCTTTTTCAAAAAGTATAACACTGATTTCTAACAATCATGAATCGAGCCATGAACTACTCAACAAATTCACCAGTTTGCTGGACCAACATAGTCAGGTTAGCTACTGACCCTTCAGGCTCAATCTGTTAGAACTATGTATGAAATTGAGACAACAAATCTTGCGAAGTATGAATAAAATTCAAGCGCAGATTAACATACCAGGTGAAGGGTGATCCTATTAATGAATTAGCAAACAAGCAAAGCTTGAGAAAATCATTGTTGCCATCTTCACCGCATTGGTCTAAGAAATTGCCAATATGTAACACTATAGATAAGTTATCATCCACCGAAAACCTTAAGAATTTTAAAACTTTATAGTCTTTTGGAAACTTATATAACTGATCGTACTAATCAAGATACAGTTTTCAATATACTAGCCATCATGTAGGCTGATGCGCACATCCTAGTTGGTCTTGTAGCATGTCGGCCAACTGTGTAAAATTCAAATTCCCTCTATTGGCTCCGTGAATGGTAGGTTAAGCAAGGAATGTCAGTCCTGGCACTAGCTAGTAAAGAGGATTGTTATATACTTGAAAGGTGCCCTAATTATAGTATGGCTGTCCCCCAACATAAAATTTCCCTTTGAGGGGTATAATCCACACAATCACCAAAGTCTTTAGCCCTCTGCAAGGCTGGGGAAGGAAATCTAGATGGCCTCAGTTGAAAATATGGACGATCCTCAACATGAAATGTCAGACTACCTAGTTGTCCGGCTCTTAAAACTTCCATCTTCTTCCTTGGTGGTATAACAGCAGCAACGTAGTGTCCTAGTAGGCATGCCAAAAAGCTTTTTGCCGCCCCTTTCATCCCATTCCAGGTGAACCTGGAAACTCGTTAGTTGATAGAGGATGTTGCCAAGCTTGCTGGACAAAGGGAAGATGTGTGCGTAGGCATGCCGTTGGCGGTGGACTAGCTGAAAAGATGTTGCCTTTGATCTTCAAAAATTTTTGTCACCATCACACCACAATTCAAAGAAGATAGAACTAAATAGGAGTTTAATGTTGGGCCATAGTAGGGGTCTAGTGTTGGGCTATAGTAAGGGCGTAGCGCTAAGCTATAGTAGAAAATATAAGTTAGACCTACTTCCGAGATAAAAGATTAAAATAAAGATAAAGATAATTTTAATTGATTGTCAAAAGGTCCTCTTATAGAGTAAAATTTTAATATTTATACAAAGACACAATAAATGAAGCACAATTGAAATAAATTAACTATTGTATTACTGTTGATACCTATAAATGTCTCTAATGCCAAGATCTTCAACAGTTTCAACAGTTCGCTTTCATGATCAATAATGTGATGTAACCACAAACTGGGTCACTCCATGTATGATTCTAAGCTTTCAACTTGCTTGTCCATATTCTGGATGAATCCTATATGTTCAGTCTTCATCTTCATATTTAGCACAATTCACCATAATCGAATTCTACTTGTCTGGTAAGGGTCACGTGACTTTCGCTTGTCTGACTCTGTCAAATCCAGTCCACATAGCGCTTGCTATCGGCCACCATCCTGTAAACAGCTGCATGATATATTAATAATGGTAAAGTGGACTATTCTGTCACTTCAATTAGTGGACGATCTTATTGGGAATCAGACTACTTAAAATTTGGCTAATTTGGTGCACCAACTAACTAAGAATGCTGCCATTTTCTCTATGGAAGTCAGGTTGTGAGGCAATTTGGCTGCATGATGTACTGATAAATAAGGCAAGCAAGATGACTAGTTCAGTCACGTTGATCAATGAATAGTCTAGCTACACTGCCTTTCAAAACTAAACCAATTAAGTTACGAAACAAGATGGCTATGTTGACTATGGCAATTGGACCAATAGAATGAGGTTATGCTGTTTAGCCAGATTTACATCAGCCATTTTATGCACAACTTAGTTGTTTGCTAATCAGAATCAAGATATGGTGACATGTATATCCTATCATCCTCTCCACCATTGGATAATAGGATGTGGAGGATATTGTTTGAATTACATCCTGCTCATGCACCACATGATGCAGTAAGATTAGTCATTAAAGTGTGCCAGATGCTGCCTGATGAATCATGCCATAAAGAGACGATATGCATGACTTATTAAAGGGAGTTAAGGTAGTCATAATATTTGAGTTTGTCAGAAAGAGACCATAAAGAGTTTGAGAGGGTTAACGGCTTAATAGAAATTAATCTAGAAGGTAGGGCGAACATTACTGGTACCATAGATTTTGAAGTTCAAGTCCCAAGATCAATTGCATCTCAAGAAGGCTGACGAGAGAATTGGAGGGATCCATTTTGAATTCAAAATTAAAGTCAATAACCACCACAATGAGTGGATTTGTGGCAGGTAATTAATCAAGGTTTGCATAAACTAGAAAGCATGCACTCCTAAGTGGTTATCGATCCGAGTGCAGAAAGTACAAAAGAGAGGGTTATATAGAAAAAAAATGAATGAATCTTTTTATTTTTCATACTTGTTTCTTTTTTATCTTTAGTTTACCAATAGTTCTAATAGTAGTTTAAGCAGCATACCGATAATCAAAAGTCTTTGAATATTGAAGACATTTGAACCTCGCATCTTCAATATTGAATATTGAAGTCTTTCAATTCCAACGACAAGCCAGAGGCATGCTCATGCAATTACTTGATCTAGCTGCAGGCAGGTTCTTCCATTTTGATAGAAAAGAGGGAAACATGGTGTTGTAATAAATGTTTTGAAAATTTTGATGGTGTTATAAATGGTGTTACATTAAATCTAATTTTATACTAACATTTTGAAAGATGAATTACTAAGTTGTTTAACATCTACATGCCAATTGTGGAATTTCTTCTTGAAAATTGCAAAATTACTTTTTACTACAATTTATAATGATATCTATACACACATTCATATATGTTATATGTTTAATGCAATTAGAGATGTCGAGATAACTTTCTAGGCTGTTAGCTTATTATTCTTTCTATTGCCGTTCTATTTCAGATGCTAAAGAGAAGCACGGGCTGGGTCGGGGCTGAGTGTTGCACAGTTTAGGGTCCCTCAATTGATCTAACTTTTGTATTGGAAAAATATTATGCATTTAGCTTTTGGTAATTTGGAGGAAGTGACTTTCCAATTAATCTTTTTTCAATTATCTATTGGTCATACGACACTAATTTGATTTACAAATTCAAAAGGACTTTAGGAACTTGGAGCCCCAAAAACAAAATATAATGGAATTGTTAGAAGGGTGAATCACTATAGGATATAAACAGCATGACATCTATTCTAAATATTTTCTAATGTTTGTTTGAGTTCTGTCATGAGCCAAGGAAAGTTATTGGCCCAGAATCCAAAACTTGAGGATAGACCCTCTTCCGAAAGTCGATCAGCAACTTAGCTGGCTTCCCCATACTACAAAAAAAATAGTCTATCCCCATACTTTTTAGAGCATGTGCCAACTTATAAACATCGATAATTTTGGCACCGACGCTTTTAAGAGTATCGCAAAAGCGACGCGTAGGTAGGGTGGAAAGTTTTTTTGCCAATGCTTTCAAAGCTATGGGCAAATACTAAAGCTATGCCGACGCTTCAAAGCGTCGGCCTAGTTTGGAGTCCGCCGACACTTATTAGCATCGGCAAAACCGAAAATAGGCCGATGCTCATATTTATTTTTTAGAAAAAAATTATTTAAAAACTCTAACCCTAGAAGCCTTGAGGATGGTTTGCTGGGGCAATCCATGATCGTCCGGAGGTGAGGAAGAAGAAGAGGAAGAGGCGGGGGAGAGGGCCATAGTAGATTTTGATGAAGAGCAGCCGATGAGAAGTTCACCAGATTAGCCTCTTCTTGGAAGCTTTCTTAAGTAGTTAGCAGTATGCTTTGAAGTGGCAGAGCTTCTTGCATTCTAGCGGCTCCTCCTCCTTATCTTTACTAGGTTCTCTCTTAGCCATTAGCCTCTTCCTCATTCTTTGACTCCCTCTCCTCATTAATCTCCTGAATTTTCTGATGATTAGCATCATCTCTTCATCATCATCACCATTTTCAGATTGGTCTGTTTCATCTTCTTCTTGCTTCATAGACTTGAGAACAATAGTCTTCTTCTTCTTTAACTCTTCTTCATGGTACTACTTCATGGTTAATTCATGCATCGTCAGCGAGCCAAGGAGCTCCTCCAATGCAAAGTGTTGAGATCCTTTACCTCTTAGATCATTGTGACTTTTGCCTCCATCGATCTTAGCAATGACCTAAGTACCTTTCTCACAAGATCAGTGTTAAAGTACAATTTGTCAAGACTTCAAGGCCATTAATGATATCGGCAAAATGTATAAATATTTCAGTAATATACTCATTAGATTCCATTTTAAAGACTCCATATTTATGTACAAATAGGTTAATTTTATATTCTTTGACTTGGTTGGTGTCTTCGTGAGTTACCTCTAGCCTATCCCAAATCTCTTTTGCAAAATTACTGTTGTCTGATTCCTGTTTACCTAAAAATATGCTAAACAGATCGTTGTTAGAACCGACAAACAAAGTTTTAAATTAATTTTTACTCTTACCTGTTCTACTCGAAGAATAGTGGTCGTAAGAGGTCGATCCACAGGGAGGCGATTGAAGTTGCATAAATATTAAAACGTTCACTCGGATTCAAAATCGATTTTTGAATGGTAGAAGAAAAACATTACTTTGAGGATGTTAAATGATTCTCTAGTCTACCAGAGAAGGTTTTCTATTTGAAAATAACGAAAAGACAAATACTTGGAATAGAAGAGCATTTATAAATTTAATAAAATATTTAACTATTCAAAGGAAAACTTTGGCATGGATGAAAACAGTGCTTAGGAAGATTGAAGCCTGGAACATAGACTGTATTAAAGAAAATTTCATATATTGCAACTAAAGCAAGAATTCTTGAATGCATAAAATAAACTGCAGGAATTAAACTTAACCTAAAACATGAATTGAATAAAAAAAATTAATGGATTGCATAAAAGAACAATTACAAAAGTAAAATGAAGATTGGAAGCTTAATGCTTCCTCCTTCTACAAAATAAAGCATAAAAACAAAGGAAGAAAAATAAGAAAACTCCCCTTTTCCCTCTCTCCTATTTTTTTATTCTTCCTTTTCACAAAATAGAGCCATGCTCTGTTTGATTTTCTTTTTGATTTTCTTTCTTCTCTCCCAAACCGAGCCCTCTCCCCTGTTCTTCTCTTTTCTGTGGACCCGCCGGCCACCCCTGTTACTTGGCCTCCACCCCGCACCGAGAGCTCCCCTCCTTCTTCCTTTCTCCTCCCTTAAATAGGTCGCCCACCCTTGTTTGGCCAGCGATGGATCCCCTGATGGAGGGGTAACGGACGCTCGTGCGCTTGCGGAAGAGGGGTCGTCCAGGATGCGTGATCGATGGGAGGATCACGGATGCGGTGCTTGGGGAATCCGATTGCTGGGACACGGAGCGGACGCTTGATTCATGGAGGTGGATATGGACAGGAGAAGAGGAGCTGGGAGGAGGACGAATGGCTGCGTGGAGCGTGGAGGTGACTCGGATGAAGGGCTGGCCGCGGGATCGAAGGGAGGAGCCGATCATGGCTTGATGGGCGCTGGAAGATTGCAGTTGGGACTCCGGGAGAGACGAAGATGCTTCACGAGCGGGTGGATGGCTATGAGGGAAGTTGGGGATGCGCTGGGAAAACGCCATTCATGGATGCGGTGCTTGGGGGCGATCTGTGAGGTGGGATCACGGGAAGGAGGGGTTGGCTGCTGGGATTCCGGGATGAAAGGGGATTCGGAAGAGTTGGCACAGAAGCTTGGATGCGGAGGAGGCCGGACGGGATGATGGCGTGATTCGGGGTTTGGACGCGATCTATGAGGTGGCTCCTTGATGGCTGGGAAATAGAGGAAATGAGAGGCTGGAGTTCCGGATGGGATGCTGGCACGGCTCGATTGATCGTGGGACCATTTCTTCTCCCTTGATGAAGCTGGAGATCGCATGAGATGCTCATTGTGACTTGATGCTTGGGCTCGCGTGATCTCACGGGATGAGATACGCGGAGACTGATTTGGAAGGATGTGGTCGGTCGGGATTTCATGCATGCATGGCAGTTGGGGAATTTGTTGAGCTCGGGCTGCCGGGCATTGGGCTCAAACCCAATGTTATTGGGTTTTCTGGATTACTTGCACTTAAACACAAATACAACATTAATTAATTAATTTTATCATTAATGATTAACTATAATACTAATTAAGATGGTACGACGATTGTACTTTTGTGCTCTCATCACACCCCCCAACTAGCTTTTTGCTAGCTCTAGCAATTTAGTGCAAAAATGATAAAATGAGAGTGCAAAAATGTTATTTATTATATAAATATACTAAGATAAATACTCACTTTCGTAGAGCATTACGATTGCACTTAGCACGTGCAACAAGCCGTTAAACCCCTAGGTTACCCTAGTGGACGAGTGTTGTCTCATGAGGGTTTGCAGTGAAGTTACCCACAAACTTCATCAGTCAGAGATTTCCAATTTTTAACTCGAAATTTGAACAAGTATTACTGTATGAAACTAGAATTGCAAGGACAATAGAGACTTGTTGCTATCATATTTAAACAGACTCTAACTCAAGTTTCATTACACCCTATCTATCTGCTAACAAGTCAAGAATGTAGTGAGGTGCAAGATAGTATCATATAAATGAGTGGCTTTAACTTACTTCCAATATGATCACTTCAATTTTCAAGACTTTATAGAGTTAACTGGTAATGAACACCCGAGATTTAACTTTTATTTATTTATTTATTTATTTATTTATTTATTTTATTTTTTTCAGATTGAATGCTAAGAAGAATGACTTGTGCAATATCTAGCCTTATTAAGCTTTCTAGCTAACCCATGTAGCGAGTGTTAGGCCAATGACTCTCGATCCAGATGGCTTAGGGCATTAGGTGTAAAGACACCCTAACAGGCTTAATAACTCAAGTCAACTAGGCTCCAAAGCCAAATTAGTCACTCAGAGTTTAATCTCAGCCATCCTCACCTTTTTACGCGAACACTCGTTGCTTGCCAAGCAAGAGGCCCAGTTACTCAGTGAGAAGACTTATGATAAACTTATTTTATTTAAATTTTTTTATCAATATTTTTTTAATTAGGGTGTTCATCACACATTAACTTTAAATTATTCCGAAGATTAAAAGTATTCATATTATTTGCAAGTTTACATACCCCACTATTCATGTGCTTACGTGTAGGTGCTTAATCATCTTCTATCATGTTAGCAGAAGATAGGTGGGACGAAAACTCAAGCTAGAACTACTATCATATTTCTTAACTCAAAGCTATTGTCAAAGCAATTCCTAGTTTGTACAGCCAAAAAGATTAAAATTTGAGTTAAAAATTTCAAATCTTTTTTTTTTGATAGCATAAAAAATCAAAAATATTCTCACCCCCATACCTAAATCTAACATTGTCCTCAATGTTAAAGAAAATTTAAAAGAATAACAGGATAGAGGAGAAGTTACCTGATATGGGTAGGTAAATTGACAATTGGGGCAAAAACCCCCAAAATTGCATGTTAGTATTTTTTTTAAAAAAATAATTATTTTATTATTTTTATTTTTTTAGTTATTTTTTTATAATATTTATAAGTTGGGTTGCCTCCCAAGAGCGCTAAATTTTATGTCTTCAACCAGACAAAATGTAGATCCCCTTTTTTTTCAACCATTATCTAAGAATGGTTTTGGAAGAGTCTGAGGAAGAATAGTCGGCTGATGACGATCTATGCTCACAAGGAGAATAGAATTAGGGGGTGCATGCTCGACCCCTTCCTCAGAATGGGCAAGGTAAGCCTCTAAAGGGTCCTTATTATAAGTTTGTAAGAAAGTCTCCTGAACCAGACTTTCAATCATGTCAACTTCATCGATTTCTTCATTGTCAGGTGGTTGTTTACTTATGTTGAAGACATTAAGCTCAACTTTCATATTGCCAAAAGATAACTTCAGCATTCCATTTCGACAATTGATTACAGTATTTGCTGTGGCTAAGAAAGGTCTCCCTAAAATTATAGGTGTGTGAATGTCTGGATGTATTACAGGTTCGGTTTCAAGGATAACGAAGTCCACAGGATAGTAAAACTCGTTTACCTTCACTATTATATTCTCTACAATCCCCTTGGGGTACTTCACCGTCCTATCTGCTAAGGAAAGGGTAAGATTTGTGGGTTTTATTTCCCCCAAACCTAACTTTTGGTA
>NW_024068887.1:40000-62500 GCF_009389715.1 Phoenix dactylifera | reverse complement strand
TATTTGAACAGTTTTAAAGACTTCCATTATTTCATCAAAGTTAGATTGTTTCTTGGAGTCCTGAAGTCTACTGAAAAAGGGAACCTTAGGTTTGTATGTTTCTATGGGTTCTTCCTTTTTTTCTGATTTATTCTGTTCTTGACCTCTCTTCTGAATAGGGTTCTTATCGGATTCATTTTTATTTTCTTTTTTATGTTCAGGAAGTTGGACTTTATTGTCCACTTGCTTGCTAGACCTTAAAGTGGTAATTGTCTGGACTTCATAGGTCGGATTTTCATTAGAATCGATTTGATACTGACCTCTTCGACCTTGATTCTGTTGTCTACTAGGGTTAGGCACTGGTTGATTAGGTAGTTCACCTTTCTTCCTATCCCCTAGAGAGTTTGCTATTTGGCTTAGACTAACCTCAAGTTTTGCAATTGCTTGCGCATGGAATTGGTTACTCTGAGCTTGGGCTGTATTGGTCTGTTGTTGTTGCTTGATAAAATCTTATTGTTGTTTCATCATATTAGCCATCATGGTTTCTGTGAGACCCTGGAACTGGGTCCGGTCCATTTGACTGGCCCAGTCCCAAACCTTGACCTCACGTGCAACGCACATGAGGCAACGGGATGGAATTCCTTCCATCCCGAAGAAGAAGGAAGCCCTATTTTTAGGGCTTCCTCTCCTTCTCCTTGAGGCCACCGAGGAGAGCCGCCACACCAAGAAGAGGGAGAAGGGGGGATCCTTCTTCCTTGGGCTGCCGGCCGAGAGAGAGGGAGAGAGAGAGAGAGAGAGAGAGAGAGAGAGAGCCGAGCAGCCACAGCACGGATGACCCTTTCCTCCTCCGTTTGCCGCCAGAGAAGAAGAAAAACGCCGAATCTTCGCCGGGGCTGAGGTAAGGTTCCTAACTTCATCTCTCTGTTAAACCGTTTGAAAAAAAAGAAAGAAAGAAAGAAAGAAAGAAAGAAAGAAGAAGAGAGGGAAGAGGGGACTTACCCGTGTGCGGCCGCGAGCGCCGCCAATGCTGCGGGGCCCCGCCGCGAGCTCTTCCTCTCTTGAGCTCTCTCTCTCCTCCATGGGAAGAAGAGAGGGTCAGTCGCCGCCCTTCCGAGCCCTCTCTTCTCCACGGGATGGAGAGAAGGCCGACCACCGCAAGTCGCGGGCACCGTCGACCGGCCGCAGGCACCGCCGGCGCCGCCGGCGCCGGTCTGGCCGCCACCCCTTTCGAGCCTCGGCATGGGGTCACATCTTCCCTTCCATGGTCGCGGGAGAAGAGGGGAAGAGAAAAAGAAGAAGAAGAAAAAAATGAAAGGAGAGGAAGCTTCGGGAGGAGAAGGAAAAAGAAAAGGAAAGGAAAGAAAAGAAAAGAGAAGAAAAAAAAAGAAAAGAAAGAAAAAGAAAAGAAAGAAAGAAAGAAAATAATAATAATAAAAATAATAATAAAATAAAAGGAGGAGGGTGGTTTACGGGTATGAACCCGAATCCGAACCCGAACCCGGGGTGCTAGACACTTCTGCAGGGTCGGCCCTAGAAGAATATTAAAATTTAAGTTTTATATATATTATGATTAATTTTAAAAGAAAATATGATTTTTGGATATTAGGTTCTGCGAGAAATTTATGAGATTAATTGGATTTATTGTGGATCGCGTTCAAGGTAAGTAATGAACTGCCTTCTCTAGACTCTTCATTTATATAATATTATTTTTGCATCGAATAAATTGTTAATGAATTTATATGTGATTTATGAATTTTACGAGATGTTGCTTTGAATGAAAAATGGATATGTGAATTGGAATAATATTTTTCGGACTATTGTTATATTACTGTTTTTGCATCGTATATGCATATTTAGATCGGATTATGATATATCTATTATGTTACAAAAGAATTTTGATGTACATCAGATTTAGAACTCTCAGCCTGGCTATGTTCTGGACCCTGCCAATAGAAGGTTATGCATTGGCAATTCTGGCCCCACCACAGGGTATAAGTGTGGTATTTTGGCCCACTCCGCAGGGTATAAGTGCAGTATTCTGGACCACTCCGCAGGGTATAAGTGCGGTTTTGTTTCTGGCCTAGCCACAGGGTATAAGTGTGATCGTAGCTAAAGGCCAATGAGATGAATATGATTTGTTTCGAATCAGATTTATGATTATGTATATAGATATTTGAAAAATACGAATTTTAATGAATTTGTGCTTGAAAAGGAATTGATTATGTTATTATGTTGATTCATCGTAATTTGTATTTATATTTTTATGTTATTATATGAATTGACTAGTTAAGGTGTTTATTACTTACTGGGTTGTCTAGGTCATTATACAATTTCTTGTTGTTTTACAGATTTTGAGAACTAACCTATCAGGAATTTAAAATGGAAGAGCGACTAGAAGAACTGAAGCACAAGTTATCCTAGATTAGGCTTTATTTAAATTGATGTTTTATCCTTATTGTTCCGCTGCGTATTTAGAACTGTGAGACTATATAATTTGGATCAGTCAATGGAGTAAGATTGCATTTATTTCAGTTGAATTATTTTAGATATATATAAATAATTGAGATGTTTGGTTAAGATGCCTTGCATGCTCGTGGGGAGAGTTTCCTGCGGGTGTGCGGCGATTGGCGCGGACCTCCGGCTCGCGATCTCGGGCCGGGGGCGTGACAACTTTTATGGTATCAGAGCATAATTGGATAAATTATGAGATAAGAAAATCTGACATGACATGAGTGTAGGTGGGTAGACACTAGGGACATTAGGACGTTAGTTTATGATGATTGTAGCAACCATTCTATGTACTTGTAACGAACTGGTAAGCTTATTATTGCCATGTTGCTATCTGATAGACATAGATCAGGATGCCTCCACGTCGGACGAGAAAGACTACTCGCAGAGCTACTAATAAGGCACCCAACCCGCAAAATGACAGCACGCCCCAACAAGTTAGTAACACCCCTCAGCAGTAAAGAGTCGTCAATCCTGCTAGTGATACTCAGACAGGACAATAAGAACCGGGCCTAGGCTAGGTTATGCAGACCATAGTGGGCCTTATGCAGATGCAACAGCAGGTGCAACAGCAGTTGCTCCAACAACAAGCGCAGTTGCCCCAGACACAACCACAGCAAGGGCGAGGGGAACAGTGTGAACAGCGTAGCAGTATAGCTGAATTTAAGAGGCTGGCTCCTCCAGCTTTCAAGGGGACTACAGAACCGTTGGAAGCAGACAATTAGCTTACAGAGATGGAAAAAGCATTTGCTGTCTTGAGATGCCAAGATGATGAAAAGATTTTGTTTGCATCATACATGATGCAAGGTGAGGCATTCAACTGGTGGCTGATGTTGGAACATAAATATGAGCAGGATAGGGAGCCACTCACTTGGGAAAAATTTCGAGGAGCATTTTATGATAAGTATTTTCTTTGGAGTGTAAGGACGCAAAAAGTGCATGAGTTTATTCATCTAAAGCAAAGGAATATGACTGTTGCAGAATACGAGGCTAAATTTACCGAGCTAAACAAATTTGTTCCAAAGTTAGTCGAGGATGAGCTAGATCGAGCGCATAAATTTGAGATGGGACTAAAGACTGAAATTAGAAAACAAGTGGTACCTTATGAATTGACTACCTATGCAGTTGTGGTAAATAAGGCTTTAATAATTGAAAGAGAAGTTAATGATGAACGGTTGGAAAGGGAAAGAAATCAAAAGAAGAGGAACAGATCGAATGAATTTCAGGGGCAAAGCAATAAAAACGCCAAAAGTTCAAACAAGAAATCCACGAGTGACAACCTTAAGCAGATGAATATCAATAAATGTTCCAGATGTGGTAAGGCTCATGCTGACAAGGATTGCCATTGGAACATCGGTGCCTGTTTTAGATATGGTAAGATAGGTCATAAAATTGCAGACTGCCCACAAAGAAACGAGAATAGATCTACTCAGGCAATGGAAGGAAGCCAGGGGCCAAAGACTCAAGGAAGAGTATTTGCACTTACACAGCAAGATGCACAGGCTTCTGATGTGTTGACAACAGGTATTAATCTAGTTCCAATATTTATTTCTATTTATTGTCTAACCATACCCACTGCTCTTTGTTAGATAACTCATTATACTGCTAGAAAAGATTAAATAGTTACATAACATTTTTGATTAGTTGTCAAAAGAAGAATATGAACTTTTAAATTTTGAAAGTGTTCACACGGATTAAGACATAATAATGAATGTACCAATAAGCAAGTAATTCTAGGAAAAAAAAATCTAGACTTGACATGGGTATGTTGAGGTTTAAATCAGTGTGTGCAGAGGAAGTGTGGTGAATGGAATTATTTGACATTGGTCAGACAAGATGACTTTGATTCAAAAAATGTTATAACTTGATTTTGAAAGAAGTATTTTCTACTCTTGAATTGCATGTACGAAAATTTCGTGGACGAATTTTTTTTTAGGAGGGGAGAATATGAGCCCCTGAAACTGGGCCCGATCCATTTGACCAGCCCAGTCCCAAACCTTGGCCTCACGTGCAACGCACGTGAGGCAACGGGATGGAATTCCTTCCATCCCGAAGAAGAAGGAAGCCCTGTTTTTAGGGCTTCCTCTCCTTCTCCTTGAGGCCACCGAGGAGAGCCGCCACACCAAGAAGAGGGAGAAGGGGGGGATCCTTCTTCCTTGGGCTGCCGGCCGAGAGAGAGGGAGAGAGAGAGAGAGAGAGCCGAGCAGCCACAGCATGGACGACCCTTTTCTCCTCCGTTTGCCGCCAGAGAAGAAGAAAGCCACCGGATCTTCGTCGGGGCTGAGGTAAGGTTCCTAACTTCATCTCTCTATTAAACCATTTGAAAAAAAAAGAAAGAAAGAAAGAAGAAGAGAGGGAAGAGGGGACTTACCCATGTGCGGCCGCGAGCACCGCCGACGCTGTGGGTCCCCGCCGCGAGCTCTTCCTCTCTTGAGCTCTCTCTCTCCTCTATGGGAAGAAGAGAAGGTCAGTCGCCGCCCTTCCGAGCCCTCTCTTCTCCATGGGACGGAGAGAAGGCCGACCACCGCAAGTCGCGGGCACCGCCGACCGGCCGCAGGCGCCGCCGGCACCGCCGGCCTCTGGCCGCCACCCCTTCCGAGCCTCGGCATGGGGTCGCATCTTCCCCTCCATGGTCGTGGGAGAAGAGGGGAAGAGAAAAAGAAGAAGAAGAAAAAAAAGGAAGGAGAGGAAGCTTCGGGAGGAGAAGGAAAAAGAAAAGGAAAGGAAAGAAAAGAAAAGAGAAGAAAAAAAAGAAAAGAAAGAAAAAGAAAAGAAAGAAAGAAAGAAAATAATAATAATAAAAATAATAATAAAATAAAAGGAGGAGGGTGGTTTACGGGTATGAATCCGAATCCGAATTCGAACCCGGGGTGCTAGACACTTCTGCAGGGTCGGCCCTGGAAGAATGTTAAAATTTAAGTTTTATATATATTATGATTAATTTTAAAAGAAAATATGATTTTTGGATATTAGGTTCTGCGAGGAATTTGTGAGATTAATTGGATTTGTTGTGGATCGCGTTCAAGGTAAGTAATGAACTGCCTTCTCTAGACTCTTCATTTATATAATATTATTTTTGCATCGAATAAATTGTTAATGAATTTATATGTAATTTATGAATTTTACGAGATGATGCTTTGAATGAAAAATAGATATGTGAATTGGAATAATATTTTTTGGACTATTGTTATATTACTATTTTTGCATCGTATGCATATTTAGATCAGATTATGATATATCTATTATCTTACAAAAGAATTTTGATGTGCATCAGATTTAGACCTCTCAGCATGGCTATGTTCTGGACCCTGCCAATAGGTGGTTATGCATTGCCAATTCTGGCCCCACCACAGGGTATAAGTATGGTATTCTGGCCCACTCCGCAGGGTATAAGTACGGTATTCTGAACCACTCCGCAGGGTATAAGTACGGTTCTGTTTCTGGCCTAGCCACAAGGTATAAGTGTGGTCGTAGCTAAAGGCTGATGAAATGAATATGATTTGTTTCGAATCAGATTTATGATTATGTATATAGATATTTGAAAAATACGAATTTTAATGAATTTGTGCTTGAAAAGGAATTGATTATGTTATTATGTTGATTCATCATATTTTATATTTATATTTTATGTTATTATATGAATTGACTAGTTAAGGTGTTTATTACTTACTGGGATGTCTAGCTCATTATACAATTTCTTGTTGTTTTACAGATTCTGAGAACTAACCTATCAAGGATTTAAAATGGGAGAGCGACTAGAAGAACTGAAGCACAAGTTATCCTAGATTAGGCTTTATTTTAAATTAATGTTTTATCTTTATTGTTCCGCTGCGTATTTAGAACTGTGAGACTATATAATTTGGGTCAGTCAATGGAGTAAGATTGCATTTATTTCAGTTGAATTATTTTAGATATATATATAGAATTGAGATGTTTGGTTAAGATGCCTTGCATGTTCGTGGTTGAGAGTTTCCTACGAGTGTGCGGCGGTTGGTGCGGACCCCCGGCTCGCGATCTCGGGCCGGGGGCGTGACAGTTTCTAATGGTGAAGGTTGCTGTGGGATAGGGGCATTATAAGGAGGTACAGATGGAACCAAAGGTTGGTTCATTTGTGATGGACCTATCCTGGGGAAGTTGTTCTGAAAACCTGGGGAACCACCTTGACATGACATTTTTTAGTTCTGGATCTGTTTTTATTCCGTAGGTACTTGGTTCTCTAGATCTGAACTCATCTCTATTTACTTCTTCACCATAGCTACTCCAATTTTGGGCGTTCTCGGCTAAGTCAACAAGAAATTCATAGGCTTGATCCAGGGTTTGGTTCATGAACCTACCCTTGTGCATGGACTCGATCATGTTTCTATGTGCCGGAGGTAGTTCTTTATAAAAGAAGTGGACCAGATCAGCCTTATCAAGCCCATGGTGCGGGCACTTGACCAAAAGATCATGGAATCTTTTCCAAAGTTGGGAAAATTCCTCCTCAGATTTTTCTTTAAAAGTTCTGATGGCATCCTTAATTTTTTCAGTTTTTACCATGGGATAGAACTTAGCCATGAACTTCCTAAATAGTTGTTCCCATGATGTGATGAAATTTGAAGCAAGGGAATACAGCCATGCAGCAGCACGATCCTCTAAAGTCATGGGAAACAACCTTAATTTAATACCCTCTTCATCTAAGTTTTGATTTCTAAACGTTTGACAGATTGTCAAAAATTTGTTTAGATGAATGTAGGGTTGTTCACTCCCGAACCCATGAAACTTGGATAACATGTTTATTGTTGCAGCCCGAATCTCGAATTGGGCTGCATTATTAATTGGTAATACTATGCAAGTAGGGGGACTAGCAGATGCGGGTGCAAACAACTCATTCAAAGTTCTAATATCCATTGTAGAGATTGACGGTTGGTTTACAGTTCGCAGGTTGTGATGAAAAGTTCTGTCAATCTCAGGATCAAATGGGGTTAACTTATCCCTTAATGACCTTCTACCATACATACATTATCAACAATTCCTTAGATTTGATTTTTAAAATGAACGAAATCCTAAGAGAAAAGAAGAAAGGCTAGACCAAGATGACCATAATTAACACCACACAACAGATTGGCTCTTTAATCTTGAGATTAACGAATGTTTAGTAGCTTTTAATCTAGTTGCACAGAGATTAATCAGGTTAAAAAGTTTCTGAAATTCTCTCCTAGATTAGACAGCTCATAATCTTCCTTTCAGATTAAGCTTGAGCTTACCAGTTAAGCGATCCAGTAACCAGTGATCAGAAAAGTCCTGGGATGTGTGGTGTTGCCAGAAAGGATACACCGATACCACAATACTCGTAACAGTTCTCACTGTTGCAAAACTTTTCTAGACATCACCAATTACTAAATTCTCACTGGAGTGGCTTTCAGCCGCTTCTTTCCCAGAGCCTAATTGAGCTCGAAAACTCTAAGGCCAACGTCTAATTAATTTTAATTTAATTTGGCTTAGGATATGTATGCAAGGTGGTGATTTTTGGGCTAAGGACAGGTAATGACTTTCCGACCTTATTTTTTTAATGGTTTTTGCCCTTAAATTATTTTATGCAAATGCTTAATACTAAATGCAACAAATAATCAATAATTTTTTTAAAAGTTTATGGAATGTCATTAGGTTGTATTGATTAAATGAGCAAGCAGATTTTTTTTCTTTTTTTATTATTTTTATATTTATTTTTCTTTAAATCCTTTTTTAAAATTTTATGTTTTTTTTAAAAAAATTTATATAGAAATAACTTGAATGTAAACTAAAAACTAATCCTTATGCGTCAGTCAATCTCCGAATGCCTGTTGAATAAGCTCTGAAGATTATTCCGTGAGGAGCCCCAATAGAGGTATGATAATCTCGGAGGATTGCACCCTATCAATTACTAGCAAAAATAATATTTTTTTAATTTTTTGATTTAATTATTTTTTTTAAATTTAAATTTCAAATTTCAAAATTTAGAATTCAAATTTTGAATTTAAATTTTTAAATTTTAGAATTTTGGAATTTTTTTATTTTTAAATTATTTTTTTTTGAATTTTAATTTTTTTCAGAATTTTAAATTCTGAATTTCAAATTTCAGAATTTAATAGCTACGAAATTATTAACTAAAAATAATCAAAATAAGAAACATTAATAAAAATAAAAAAATAAAACTTACTACCGGAGTGCGTTCACTCCGGACATCCAAAATTCGATTTGATCTTCGTGATCGTTCTTTCTTCTCGATTTGCCTTCCCGGCAACGGCGCCAAAATTTTGTTGTCCAATTTTTATTTACCTAAAAACATGCTAAACAGATCGTTGTTAGAGCCGACAAACAAAGTTTTAAATTAATTTTTACTCTTACCTGTTCTACTCGAAGAATAGTAGTCGTAAGAGGTCGATCCACAGGGAGGCGATTGGAGTTGCATAAAAATTAAAACGTTTACTCGGATTCAAAATTGATTTTTGAATAGTAGAAGAAAAACATTACTTTGAGGATGTTAAATGATTCTCTAGTCTACCAGAGAAGGTTTTCCATTTGAAAATAACGAAAAGACAAATACTTGGAATAGAAGAGCATTTATAAATTTAATAAAATATTTAACTATTCAAAGGAAAACTTTGGCATGGATGAAAAAAGTGCTTAGGAAGATTGAAGCCTAGAACATAGACTGCATGAAAGAAAATTTCATATATTGCAACTAAAGCAAGAATTCTTGAATGCATAAAATAAACTGCAGGAATTAAACTTAACCTAAAACATGAATTGCATAAAAGAAAAATTAATGGATTGCATAAAAGAATAATTATAAAAGTAAAATGAAGATTGGAAGCCTAATGCTTCCTCCTACAAAATAAAGCATAAAAACAAAGGAAGAAAAACAAGAAAACTCCCCTTTTCCCTCTCTCCTATTTTTTTATTCTTTCTTTTCACAAAACAGAGCCATGCTCTGTTTGATTTTCCTTTTGATTTTCTTTCTTCTCTCCCAAACCGAGCCCTCTCCCCTGTTCTTCTCTTTTCTGTGGACCTGCCGGCCACCCCTGTTACTTGGCCTCCACCCCGCACCGAGAGCTCCTCTCCTCCTTCCTTCTCCTCCCTTAAATAGGTCGCCCACCCTTGTTTGGCCAGCGATGGATCCCCAGATGGAGGGGTAACGGACGCTCGTGCGCTTGCGGAAGAGGGGTCGTCCAGGATGCGTGATCGATGGGAGGATCACGGATGCGGTGCTTGGGGGATCCGATTGCTGGGACACGAAGCGGACGCTTGATTCGTGGAGCTGGATACGGACAGGAGAAGAGGAGCTGGGAGGAGGACGAATGGCTGCGTGGAGCGCGGAGGTGACTCGGATGAAGGGCTGGCCGCGGGATCGACGGGAGGAGCCGATCATGGCTTGATGGGCGCTGGGAGATTGCAGTTGGGACTCCGGGAGAGACGCGGATGCTTCACGGGCGGGTGGATGGCTGTGAGGGAAATTGGGGACGCGCTGGGAAAACGTCATTCACGAACGCGGTGCTTGGGGGCGATCTGTGAGGCGGGATCACGGGAAGGAGGGGCTGGCCGCTGGGATTCCGGGGGATTCGGAAGAGCTAGCACTGAAGCTCGGATGCGGAGGAGGCCGGACGGGATGATGGCGTGATCCGAGGTTTGGACGCCATCTGTGACGTGGCTCCTTGATGGCTGGGAAAGAGAGGAAATGGGAGGCTGGAGTTCTGGATGGGATGCTGGCACGGCTCGATTGATCGTGGGACCATTTCTTCTCCCTTGATGAAGCTGGAGATCGCATGAGATGCTCATTGTGACTTGATGCTTGGGCTCGCGTGATCTCACGGGATGAGATACGCGTACACTGATTTGGAAGGATGTGGTCGGTCGGGATTTCATGCATGCATGGCAGCTGAGGAATTTGTTGAGCTCGGGCTGCCGGGCATTGGGCTCAAACCCAATGTTATTGGGTTTTCTGGATTACTTGCACTTAAACACAAATACAACGTTAATTAATTAATTTTATCATTAATGATTAACTATAATACTAATTAAGATGGTACGACGATTGCACTTTTGTGCTCTCATCAATTACAAGTTAAAATCCTATTAAATTTATTTACATCTGAAGAGAATTACAAGACATTCATAGCTTTAATGTTGAGCTGAGCCATTTTTTTATCAAACTTATCCCATTCACCTTCGGGCATAGGAAAGTGCATACCATCAGTCAATTTTGTGGGTGTATGTGGTCCATTGATTATAATACTCCACATAGAATAATCGAGTGCTTAGATAAAAATTTCATGCATGCTTTCCAATAAGTGTATTTTGTTGCCATTAAAGAGAGAAGGTCTATTAGTAGATTGTCCCTCGACAAGATGATCCAATCGGGGCTGCTATAAATCTTTTACTCTCGATAGTTAGGTCAATAATGGGCTAGAGTACTAAGCACTTATACCACTTATTTTCTAGCTATGCAGCCCAAGAGAGAAGAGTGAATTGTGTTTTTCAAAAATTTATGAGCTATAAGTGCAGCGGTACAATAACTTTGCAGTGAAGTGCACAATGCACACAATTAGAATACTATAATTACAAGAGATTTAAAGTGGTTTGGTGTCAAACCCAACACCCACATCCACTCCACATGCTTCCTACTTGAAAATTCCAATCCACAAATCATCTGCAAAAGATTATAATGTCGGATACTACCAACCAGACAATCCTAGATCTTCCAAGCTAATCACTTATTTTTCAAGCACGGGCAAGCCTTACACACTCCAATTCAAGGTATGGATCAACCTTTTCCTAGTTTCAGTTAAATTGAAACTTGTCCCCACAAATATAAAAAGATACAATGATAAAATAGTGAATATACAATTAATACAATAAAAGCCCCTTAGTAAGCAAAACTAAAACCAATTATGTGCTCTTTAGAATTTTGGGGAGAAGCCTTTTGATGTGCACTTCAATGGAAATGCTCAATGCATGATCTTGAAGTTTTTGTTGAACTTGAATTAAATTCTTCTCACTCAATGAATGCTCTTCTTGCTTTGAATGATTTCTCTCGAGTCTACTTCTTGTTTTATACCTTTTGGAAGCTTATTTAGGAAGAAAAGTTGTTGAAGACTAATTACTAGCCGATGGAGACTGTTGGAGAGTGGTTGGAGCCCATTAGATGCACCTCTTTTCCGCTGAAAACTAGCTATTATAGCCTGCTAAAGTAGAGAGGTCGATTTATAGGTAGACTCCTGCTCCAAAAGTTGACACTAAAGTAAACCCTAAAAGAAAATAGAAAACATTGCTTTGTTTCTTGCCTGTGACACATTGGGAGCCGATCTACAAATCGACTTCTGGTTTATGCCCTATGTGCCACTTGATTCTAGGGTGCCGAAGTCGACCTGGGGGTCAACCCCTAGGCCCCTTGGGTCGACACCTAATGTTCAAAATGCTGAATCTTCATCATTTCATCCAATGGACCCACTGAAGTCAACCCTTAGCCAACTAGAGTCTACTTTTATACTTCAGATGATCTAAACAGGAAGAAGAAACATTTTTTTCAACTCGCTCAACTTAAATCTCTCAAAAAAAATAAAAAAAGATGGAGGAATCTCAAAAATAGAGCTTTAAGTCTCCTTTTTTCTTATTGATCCTTCAAAAAAATGGAGTACATATCCTCTATTTATAATGTGAGGTCCGTTTTTACACAATTTGGACTGGATTCCTTTTCTTAATCCTAGTAGGATCCTTCTTCCTAAAATAGAAATCTCTTGTAGAGAAAAGCTAAAAATTTCAAAATGATAGATCTCGACTTCTACATCAACTCTGTCGAATTTTTATCGGATAAAGAAATACGCCCGAACAAAATCTTGCCCAAAAAGAAAATATTGGGTTTGACCAGTCAGTTTCGGAGCTTAAATGATAGAACTTCAGCCCAATTCAACCTACAACCCAAAGTTGTAGATCTTGAAAAGATACCCAAGTTAAAAAAAATGATCATCCTAATTGGGCATCGTATGACCAAGTTATGCCTTCCAGAAGTTTAGCTACAACTCAGCTTTTTGATGTGGCAGATTTTGCTATTAAACCCTATTCACCCCACTCGTAATGATCAAAATATTCTACATCTAGTCTGAGGATCCCTAAATACTTGTAGTAGCTAAAGTCATCCACGTTGAGTTTGGTGATTCTTCTAAATACTCGTAGTAGCCAAAGTATTTCACATCGAGTTTAGTGATCTTCTTAAAAATTTATAGTGGCCAAAGTAATCTACATCGAGTTTGGTAATCTTCTTGAATATTTGTAGTAGCCAAAGTAGTCCACATCAAGTTTGGTGATCCTTCTGGATAGAGCTCTCCTTATTTAGGAGATTTAGCTCCTGCTAATTCAGAATTGAAGATGGAAAAATACTTGCTTTCTTGTCTTACGATCGAACCACTTGGTTTTGCTCAAAGATAGAGTTGCTGGTGCTTGTGTTGAAGGCATCTTTAATCGAGATACAATCTCAGTAAGTTGGATTATCTTCTGCTCTAGTTGTGCGAGACATTTCATCATCTCATCATCCGTCGAGGTAGAAGTAGTAGTCATACTTGTCTTTGTCCTTCAGTATACTTCAAATATGGATAGTTCTTCTCCTAACTACTTGCATTGCATGCACATTTGGACCATGCACTAAGGCTCCCATAGATGTAGAGGACCAAAACTCTGATACCAACTTGATCCAATCAGAGAGAAGAAAGATTTTCTTCAACCCATTCAACATGAATCTCTTAATAAAAAAACAAGAAGAGATGGAGGAACCTCAAAAGTAGGACTTTAATTCCTTTTTCTTTCATTAACCTTCAAAAAAATGAGATACATAATGTAAAGTCTGTAAAGTCTGTCCTCATACAATTTGGGATGGATTACTCTTTTTAATTCTAGTAGGACTCTTTTTTCTAAAATAGACATCTCTAGTAGAAAAAGCTAAAACTCTCAAGAAGATTGATCTCGATATCTACATCAACTTTACCTTCTATCACTCCATCAAATTCTTATTAGATGTGTTGTAGGTTTTGGTTGATTGACCTAAAAAAATTAACTAGATTTGGTTGTGAATCGAAAAAAGAACTAGGTTGTAATCTGGATTGTAGATTATAGTAAAAAATTCTCAAAAAGAAAGTCTTAGAAAGTAGACGTAGGTGCAAGGTTTACATCAAACCACTATAATTTTTTTGTATTTGCATTGCCTAATATCTTCAGCATATTTACTTATTAGTTTTCTGCTAAAAATTATTTTCTTTTATCTAGTATGTAATTTTAGTGCACTAAGTAAAAATTTTTGAAAAACCCACTTCATCCCCTCTCTTGGGTTGCACTGGACAACATCAAATCTACTGAAGCTACATTTATTACATTTCTTGGAAAGGATCTCGATCCAGCAGCACCACATCTTTGCTTTCTTTAAAAACTTTAGTCTACCATCCATAATTGCCTTCTACTTGGCATTCTATAAGATGATGCAGTTGGCAATATAGTGGCTCCATTTATTATGCCATTTGCAATATTTCTTATCCCTTAGCTCTTCTAGTAGAGAGATTTTATACCTTCAGAAAGCCAAAAATGCTTGTTTTTGAGAAGATGATCAAAAATTCTCTCGATCTTTGTAATATCAAAGAAGTATTTCTTGTCCCCTTTCGACTCTAGCTGTCCAGGCATTAGCCGATTCTGAGAGATCAGCCTACTCAACACTTTAGAAACATATAGCCTCCCTATAAGGATATCTACTACATCAATCTCATTGCAATCCTCTCCTTCAAGACTCCATTGCTTAAAGTCATCAGCGTCGAAAGCTAAATCTTATAGCTAGGGTTCTAGGAAAACGTCCCCTTGTATGCTTCCTCTACTTCTCTTCCTGCAATATGGTTTCATAATTCACTGCTTGCATGGTCAACTAGAAGAGGCTAGCAAATGTCCGCCCTACAAATTTCTTTCTCAATTCCAAATTTAGGTTGTTCTATACTATCTTCAAATATTTAGCCTTTCTCAAAAAAGTATAACACTGATTTCTAACAATCTTGAATCGAGCCATGAACTACTCAACAAATTCACCAGTTTGCTGGACCAACATAGTCAGGTTAGCTACTGACCCTTCAGGCTCAATCTGTTAGAACTATGTATGAAATTGAGACAACAAATCTTGCGAAGTATGAATAAAATTCAAGCGCAGATTAACATACCAGGTGAAGGGTGATCCTATTAATGAATTAGCAAACAAGCAAAGCTTGAGAAAATCATTGTTGCCATCTTCACCGCATTGGTCTAAGAAATTGCCAATATGTAACACTATAGATAAGTTATCATCCCACCGAAAACCTTAAGAATTTTAAAACTTTATAGTCTTTTGGAAACTTATATAACTGATCGTACTAATCAAGATACAGTTTTCAATATACTAGCCATCATGTAGGCTGATGCGCACATCCTAGTTGGTCTTGTAGCATGTCGGCCAACTGTGTAAAATTCAAATTCCCTCTATTGGCTCCGTGAATGGTAGGTTAAGCAAGGAATGTCAGTCCTGGCACTAGCTAGTAAAGAGGATTGTTATATACTTGAAAGGTGCCCTAATTATAGTATGGCTGTCCCCCAACATAAAATTTCCCTTTGAGCGGTATAATCCACACAATCACCAAAGTCTTTAGCCCTCTGCAAGGCTGGGGAAGGAAATCTAGATGGCCTCAATTGAAAATATGGACGATCCTCAACATGAAATGTCAGACTACCTAGTTGTCCGGCTCTTAAAACTTCCATCTTCTTCCTTGGTGGTATAACAGCAGCAACGTAGTGTCCTAGTAGGCATGCCAAAAAGCTTTTTGCCGCCCCCTTTCATCCCATTCCAGGTGAACCTGGAAACTCGTTAGTTGATAGAGGATGTTGCCAAGCTTGCTGGACAAAGGGAAGATGTGTGCGTAGGCATGCCGTTGGCGGTGGACTAGCTGAAAAGATGTTGCCTTTGATCTTCAAAAATTTTTGTCACCATCACACCACAATTCAAAGAAGATAGAACAAAATAGGAGTTTAATGTTGGGCCATAGTAGGGGTCTAGTGTTGGGCCTACAGTAAGGGCGTAGCGCTAAGCTATAGTAGAAAATATAAGTTAGACCTACTTCCGAGATAAAAGATTAAAATAAAGATAAAGATAATTTTAATTGATTGTCAAAAGTCCTCTTATAGAGTAAAATTTTAATATTTATACAAAGACACAATAAATGAAGCACAATTGAAATAAATTAACTATTGTATTACTGTTGATACCTATAAATGTCTCTAATGCCAAGATCTTCAACAGTTTCAACAGTTCGCTTTCATGATCTATAATGTGATGTAACCACAAACTGGGTCACTCCATGTATGATTCTAAGCTTTCAACTTGCTTGTCCATATTCTGGATGAATCCTATATGTTCAGTCTTCATCTTCATATTTAGCACAATTCACCATAATCGAATTCTACTTGTCTGGTAAGGGTCACGTGACTTTCGCTTGTCTGACTCTGTCAAATCCAGTCCACATAGCGCTTGCTATCGGCCACCATCCTGTAAACAGCTGCATGATATATTAATAATGGTAAAGTGGACTATTCTGTCACTTCAATTAGTGGACGATCTTATTGGGAATCAGACTACTTAAAATTTGGCTAATTTGGTGCACCAACTAACTAAGAATGCTGCCATTTTCTCTATGGAAGTCAGGTTGTGAGGCAATTTGGCTGCATGATGTACTGATAAATAAGGCAAGCAAGATGACTAGTTCAGTCACGTTGATCAATGAATAGTCTAGCTACATTGCCTTTCAAAACTAAAATAATTAAGTTACGAAACAAGATGGCTATGTTGACTAATGGCAATTGGACCAATAGAATGAGGTTATGCTGTTTAGCCAGATTTACATCAGCCATTTTATGCACAACTTAGTTGTTTGCTAATCAGAATCAAGATATGGTGACATGTATATCCTATCATCCTCTCCACCATTGGATAATAGGATGTGGAGGATATTGTTTGAATTACATCCTGCTCATGCACCACATGATGCAGTAAGATTAGTCATTAAAGTGTGCCAGATGCTGCCTGATGAATCATGCCATAAAAGAGACGATATGCATGACTTATTAAAGGGAGTTAAGGTAGTCATAATATTTGAGTTTGTCAGAAAGAGACCATAAAGAGTTTGAGAGGGTTAACGGCTTAATAGAAATTATTCTAGAAGGTAGGGCGAACATTACTGGTACCATAGATTTTGAAGTTCAAGTCCCAAGATCAATTGCATCTCAAGAAGGCTGACGAGAGAATTGGAGGGATCCATTTTGAATTCAAAATTAAAGTCAATAACCACCACAATGAGTGGATTTGTGGCAGGTAATTAATCAAGGTTTGCATAAACTAGAAAGCATGCACTCCTAAGTGGTTATCGATCCGAGTGCAGAAAGTACAAAAGAGAGGGTTATATAGAAAAAAATGAATGAATCTTTTTATTTTTCATACTTGTTTCTTTTTTATCTTTAGTTTACCAATAGTTCTAATAGTAGTTTAAGCAGCAAACCGATAATCAAAAGTCTTTGAATATTGAAGACATTTGAACCTCGCATCTTCAATATTGAATATTGAAGTCTTTCAATTCCAACGACAAGCCAGAGGCATGCTCATGCAATTACTTGATCTAGCTGCAGGCAGGTTCTTCCATTTTGATAGAAAAGAGGGAAACATGGTGTTGTAATAAATGTTTTGAAAATTTTGATGGTGTTATAAATGGTGTTACATTAAATCTAATTTTTATACTAACATTTTGAAAGATGAATTACTAAGTTGTTTAACATCTACATGCCAATTGTGGAATTTCTTCTTGAAAATTGCAAAATTACTTTTTACTACAATTTATAATTATATCTATACACACATTCATATATGTTATATGTTTAATGCAATTAGAGATGTAGAGATAACTTTCTAGGCTGTTAGCTTATTATTCTTTCTATTGCCGTTCTATTTCAGATGCTAAAGAGAAGCACGGGCTGGGTCGGGGCTGAGTGTTGCACAGTTTAGGGTCCCTCAATTGATCTAACTTTTGTATTGGAAAAATATTATGCATTTAGCTTTTGGTAATTTGGAGGAAGTGACTTTCCAATTAATCTTTTTTCAATTATCTATTGGTCATACGGCACTAATTTGATTTACAAATTCAAAAGGACTTTAGGAACTTGGAGCCCCAAAAACAAAATATAATGGAATTGTTAGAAGGGTGAATCACTATAGGATATAAACAGCATGACATCTATTCTAAATATTTTCTAATGTTTGTCTGAGTTCTGTCATGAGCCAAGGAAAGTTATTGGCCCAGAATCCAAAACTTGAGGATAGACCCTCTTCCGAAAGTCGATCAGCAACTTAGCTGGCTTCCCCGTACTACAAAAAAAATAGTCTATCCCCATACTTTTTAGAGCATGTGCCAACTTATAAACATCGATAATTTTGGCACCGACGCTTTTTAAGAGTATCGCAAAAGCGTCGCGTAGGTAGGGTGGAAAGTTTTTTTGCCAATGCTTTCAAAGCTATGGGCAAATACTAAAGCTATGCCGACGCTTCAAAGCGTCGGCCTAGTTTGGAGTCCGCCGACACTTATTAGCATCGGCAAAACCGAAAATAGGCCGATGCTCATATTTACTTTTTAGAAAAAAAATTATTTAAAAACTCTAACCCTAGAAGCCTTGAGGATGGTTTGCTGGGGCAATCCATGATCGTCCGGAGGTGAGGAAGAAGAAGAGGAAGAGGCGGGGGAGAGGGCCATAGTAGATTTTGATGAAGAGCAGCCGATGAGAAGTTCACCAGATTAGCCTCTTCTTGGAAGCTTTCTTAAGTAGTTAGCAGTATGCTTTGAAGTGGCAGAGCTTCTTGCATTCTAGCGGCTGCTCCTCCTTATCTTTACTAGGTTCTCTCTTAGCCATTAGCCTCTTCCCTCATTCTTTGACTCCCTCTCCTCATTAATCTCCTGAATTTTCTGATGATTAGCATCATCTCTTCATCATCATCACCACTTTCAGATTGGTCTGTTCATCTTCTTCTTGCTTCATAGACTTGAGAACAATAGTCTTCTTCTTCTTTAACTCTTCTTCATGGTACTACTTCATGGTTTAATTCATGCATCATCAGCGAGCCAAGGAGCTCCTCCAATGCAAAGTGTTGAGATCCTTTACCTCTTAGATCATTGTGACTTTTGCCTCCATCGATCTTAGCAATGACCTAAGTACCTTTCTCACAAGATCAGTGTTAAAGTACAATTTGTCAAGACTTCAAGGCCATTAATGATATCGGCAAAATGTATAAATATTTCAGTAATATACTCATTAGATTCCATTTTAAAGACTCCATATTTATGTACAAATAGGTTAATTTTATATTCTTTGACTTGGTTGGTGTCTTCGTGAGTTACCTCTAGCCTATCCCAAATCTCTTTTGCAAAATTACTGTTGTCCGATTCCTGTTTACCTAAAAATATACTAAACAGATCGTTGTTAGAACCGACAAACAAAGTTTTAAATTAATTTTTACTCTTACCTGTTCTACTCGAAGAATAGTGGTCGTAAGAGGTCGATCCACAGGGAGGCGATTGAAGTTGCATAAATATTAAAACGTTCACTCGGATTCAAAATCGATTTTTGAATGGTAGAAGAAAAACATTACTTTGAGGATGTTAAATGATTCTCTAGTCTACCAGAGAGGTTTTCTATTTGAAAATAACGAAAAGACAAATACTTGGAATAGAAGAGCATTTATAAATTTAATAAAATATTTAACTATTCAAAGGAAAACTTTGGCATGGATGAAAACAGTGCTTAGGAAGATTGAAGCCTGGAACATAGACTGTATTAAAGAAAATTTCATATATTGCAACTAAAGCAAGAATTCTTGAATGCATAAAATAAACTGCAGGAATTAAACTTAACCTAAAACATGAATTGAATAAAAAAAAAATTAATGGATTGCATAAAAGAACAATTACAAAAGTAAAATGAAGATTGGAAGCCTAATGCTTCCTCCTTCTACAAAATAAAGCATAAAAACAAAGGAAGAAAAATAAGAAAAACTCCCCTTTTCCCTCTCTCCTATTTTTTTATTCTTCCTTTTCACAAAACAGAGCCATGCTCTGTTTGATTTTCTTTTTGATTTTCTTCTCTCCCAAACCGAGCCCTCTCCCCTGTTCTTCTCTTTTCTGTGGACCCGCCGGCCACCCCTGTTACTTGGCCTCCACCCCGCACCGAGAGCTCCCCTCCTTCTTCCTTTCTCCTCCCTTAAATAGGTCGCCCACCCTTGTTTGGCCAGCGATGGATCCCCTGATGGAGGGGTAACGGACGCTCGTGCGCTTGCGGAAGAGGGGTCGTCCAGGATGCGTGATCGATGGGAGGATCACGGATGCGGTGCTTGGGGAATCCGATTGCTGGGACACGGAGCGGACGCTTGATTCATGGAGGTGGATATGGACAGGAGAAGAGGAGCTGGGAGGAGGACGAATGGCTGCGTGGAGCGCGGAGGTGACTCGGATGAAGGGCTGGCCGCGGGATCGAAGGGAGGAGCCGATCATGGCTTGATGGGCACTGGAAGATTGCAGTTGGGACTCCGGGAGAGACGCAGATGCTTCACGGGCGGGTGGATGGCTATGAGGGAAGTTGGGGATGCGCTGGGAAAACGCCATTCATGGATGCGGTGCTTGGGGGCGATCTGTGAGGTGGGATCACGGGAAGGAGGGGTTGGCTGCTGGGATTCCGGGATGAAAGGGGATTCGGAAGAGTTGGCACAGAAGCTTGGATGCGGAGGAGGCCGGACGGGATGATGGCGTGATTCGGGGTTTGGACGCGATCTGTGAGGTGGCTCCTTGATGGCTGGGAAATAGAGGAAATGAGAGGCTGGAGTTCCGGATGGGATGCTGGCACGGCTCGATTGATCGTGGGACCATTTCTTCTCCCTTGATGAAGCTGGAGATCGCATGAGATGCTCATTGTGACTTGATGCTTGGGCTCGCGTGATCTCACGGGATGAGATACGCGGAGACTGATTTGGAAGGATGTGGTCGACCGGGATTTCATGCATGCATGGCAGTTGGAGAATTTGTTGAGCTCGGGCTGCCGGGCATTGGGCTCAAACCCAATGTTATTGGGTTTTCTGGATTACTTGCACTTAAACACAAATACAATATTAATTAATTAATTTTATCATTAATGATTAACTATAATACTAATTAAGATGGTACGACGATTGTACTTTTGTGCTCTCATCACACCCCCAACTAGCTTTTTGCTAGCTCTAGCAATTTAGTGCAAAAAATGATAAAATGAGAGTGCAAAAATGTTATTTATTATATAAATATACTAAGATAAATACTCACTTTCGTAGAGCATTACGATTGCACTTAGCACGTGCAACAAGCCGTTAAACCCCTAGGTTACCCTAGTGGACGAGTGTTGTCTCGTGAGGGTTTGCAGTGAAGTTACCCACAAACTTCATCAGTCAGGGATTTCCAATTTTTAACTCGAAATTTGAACAAGTATTACTGTATGAAACTAGAATTGCAAGGACAATAGAGACTTGTTGCTATCATATTTAAACAGACTCTAACTCAAGTTTCATTACACCCTATCTATCTGCTAACAAGTCAAAAATGTAGTGAGGTGCAAGATAGTATCATATAAATGAGTGGCTTTAACTTACTTCCAATATGATCACTTCAATTTTCAAGACTTTATAGAGTTAACTGGTAATGAACACCCGAGATTTAACTTTTATTTATTTATTTATTTATTTATTTATTTATTTTATTTTTTTCAGATTGAATGCTAAGAAGAATGACTTGTGCAATATCTAGCCTTATTAAGCTTTCTAGCTAACCCATGTAGCGAGTGTTAGGCCAATGACTCTCGATCCAGATGGCTTAGGGCATTAGGTGTAAAGACACCCTAACAGGCTTAATAACTCAAGTCAACTAGGCTCCAAAGCCAAATTAGTCACTCAGAGTTTAATCTCAGCCATCCTCACCTTTTTACGCAAACACTCGTTGCTTGCCAAGCAAGAGGCCCAGTTACTCAGTGAGAAGACTTATGATAAACTCATTTTATTTAAATTTTTCTATCAATATTTTTTTAATTAGGGTGTTCATCACACATTAACTTTAAATTACTCCGAAGATTAAAAGTATTCATATTAGTTGCAAGTTTACATACCCCACTATTCATGTGCTTACGTGTAGGTGCTTAATCATCTTCTATCATGTTAGCAGAAGATAGGTGGGACGAAAATTCAAGCTAGAACTACTATCATATTTCTTAACTCAAAGCTATTGTCAAAGCAATTCCTAGTTTGTACAGCCAAAAAGATTAGAATTTGAGTTAAAAATTTCAAATCTTTTTTTTTTTGATAGCATAAAAAATCAAAAATATTCTCACCCCCATACCTAAATCTAACATTGTCCTCAATGTTAAAGAAAATTTAAAAGAATAATAGGATAGAGGAGAAGTTACCTGATATGGGTAGATAAATTGACAATTGGGGCAAAAACCCCCAAAATTGCATGTTAGTATTTTTTTAAAAAAATAATTATTTTATTATTTTTATTTTTTTATTTATTTTTTTATAATATTTATATGTTGGGTTGCCTCCCAAGAGCGCTAAATTTTATGTCTTCAACCAGACAAAATGTAGATCTCCTTTTTTTTCAACCATTATCTAAGAATGGTTTTGGAAGAGTCTGAGGAAGAATAGTCGGCTGATGACGATCTATGCTCATAAGGAGAACAGAATTAGGGGGTGCATGCTCGACCCCTTCCTCAGAATGGGCAAGGTAAGCCTCTAAATGGTCCTTATTATAAGTTTGTAAGAAAGTCTCCTGAACCAGACTTTCAATCATGTCAACTTCATCGATTTCTTCATTGTCAGGTGGTTGTTTACTTATGTTGAAGATATTAAGCTCAACTTTCATATTGCCAAAAGATAACTTCAGCATCCCATTT
>NW_024068887.1:0-27500 GCF_009389715.1 Phoenix dactylifera | reverse complement strand
CCGCAGGGTATAAGTGCGGTTTTATTTCTGGCCTAGCCACAGGGTATAAGTGTGATCGTAGCTAAAGGCCAATGAGATGAATATGATTTGTTTCGAATCAGATTTATGATTATGTATATAGATATTTGAAAAATACGAATTTTAATGAATTTGTGCTTGAAAAGGAATTGATTATGTTATTATGTTGATTCATCGTAATTTGTATTTATATTTTTATGTTATTATATGAATTGACTAGTTAAGGTGTTTATTACTTACTGGGCTGTCTAGGTCATTATACAATTTCTTGTTGTTTTACAGATTTTGAGAACTAACCTATCAGGGATTTAAAATGGAAGAGCGACTAGAAGAACTGAAGCACAAGTTATCCTAGATTAGGCTTTATTTAAATTGATGTTTTATCCTTATTGTTCCGCTGTGTATTTAGAACTGTGAGACTATATAATTTGGATCAGTCAATGGAGTAAGATTGCATTTATTTCAGTTGAATTATTTTAGATATATATAAATAATTGAGATGTTTGGTTAAGATGCCTTGCATGCTCGTGGGGAGAGTTTTCTGCGGGTGTGCGGCAATTGGCGCGGACCTCCGGCTCACGATCTCGGGCCGGGGGCATGACAACTTTTATGGTATCAGAGCATAATTGGATAAATTATGAGATAAGAAAATCTGACATGACATGAGTGTAGGTGGGTAGACACTAGGGACATTAGGACGTTAGTTTATGATGATTGTAGCAACCATTCTATGTACTTGTAACGAACTGGTAAGCTTATTATTGCCATGTTGCTATCTGATAGACATAGATCAGGATGCCTCCACGTCGGACGAGAAAGACTACTCGCAGAGCTACTAATAAGGCACCCAACCCGCAAAATGACAGCACGCCCCAACAAGTTAGTAACACCCCTCAGCAGTAGAGAGTCGTCAATCCTGCTAGTGATACTCAGACAGGACAATAAGAACCGGGCCTAGGCTAGGTTATGCAGACCATAGTGGGCCTTATGCAGATGCAACAGCAGGTGCAACAGCAGTTGCTCCAACAACAAGCGTAGTTGCCCCAGACACAACCACAGCAAGGGCGAGGGGAACAGTGTGAACAGTGTAGCAGTATAGCTGAATTTAAGAGGCTGGCTCCTCCAGCTTTCAAGGGGACTACAGAACCGTTGGAAGCAGACAATTAGCTTACAGAGATGGAAAAAGCATTTGCTGTCTTGAGATGCCAGGATGATGAAAAGATTTTGTTTGCATCATACATGATGCAAGGTGAGGCATTCAACTGGTGGCTGATGTTGGAACATAAATATGAGCAGGATAGGGAGCCACTCACTTGGGAAAAATTTCGAGGAGCATTTTATGATAAGTATTTTCTTTGGAGTGTAAGGACGCAAAAAGAGCATGAGTTTATTCATCTAAAGCAAAGGAATATGACTGTTGTAGAATACGAGGCTAAATTTACCGAGCTAAACAAATTTGTTCCAAAGTTAGTCGAGGATGAGCTAGATCGAGCGCATAAATTTGAGATGGGACTAAAGACTGAAATTAGAAAACAAGTGGTACCTTATGAATTGACTACCTATGCAGTTGTGGTAAATAAGGCTTTAATAATTGAAAGAGAAGTTAATGATGAACGGTTGGAAAGGGAAAGAAATCAAAAGAAGAGGAACAGATCGAATGAATTTCAGGGGCAAAGCAATAAAAATGCCAAAAGTTCAAACAAGAAATCCACGAGTGACAACCTTAAGCAGATGAATATCAAAAAATGTTCCAGATGTGGTAAGGCTCATGCTGACAAGGATTGCCATTGGAACATCGGTGCCTGTTTTAGATATGGTAAGATAGGTCATAAAATTGCAGACTGCCCACAAAGAAACGAGAATAGATCTACTCAGGCAATGGAAGGAAGCCAGGGGCCAAAGACTCAAGGAAGAGTATTTGCACTTACACAGCAAGATGCACAGGCTTCTGATGTGTTGACAACAGGTATTAATCTAGTTCCAATATTTATTTCTATTTATTGTCTAACCATACCCACTGCTCTTTGTTAGATAACTCATTATACTGCTAGAAAAGATTAAATAGTTACATAACATTTTTGATTAGTTGTCAAAAGAAGAATATGAACTTTTAAATTTTAAAAATGTTCACACGGATTAAGACATAATAATGAATGTACCAATAAGCAAGTAATTCTAGGAAAAAAAAAATCTAGACTTGACATGGGTATGTTGAGGTTTAAATCAGTGTGTGCAGAGGAAGTGTGGTGAATGGAATTATTTGACATTGGTCAGACAAGATGACTTTGATTTAAAAAATGTTATAACTTGATTTGAAAGAAGTATTTTCTACTCTTGAATTGCATGTACGAAAATTTCGTGGACGAAATTTTTTTTAGGAGGGGAGAATATGAGACCCTGGAACTGGGCCCGATCCATTTGACCAGCCCAGTCCCAAACCTTGGCCTCACGTGCAACGCACGTGAGGCAACGGGATGGAATTCCTTCCATCCCGAAGAAGAAGGAAGCCCTGTTTTTAGGGCTTCCTCTCCTTCTCCTTGAGGCCACCGAGGAGAGCCGCCACACTAAGAAGAGGGAGAAGGGGGGATCCTTCTTCCTTGGGCTGCCGGCCGAGAGAGAGGGAGAGAGAGAGAGAGAGAGCCGAGCAGCCACAGCATGGACGACCCTTTTCTCCTCCGTTTGCCGCCAGAGAAGAAGAAAGCCACCGGATCTTCGTCAGGGCTGAGGTAAGGTTCCTAACTTCATCTCTCTATTAAACCATTTGAAAAAAAAAGAAAGAAAGAAAGAAGAAGAGAGGGAAGAGGGGACTTACCCATGTGCGGCCGCGAGCACCGCCGATGCTGTGGGTCCCCGCCGCGAGCTCTTCCTCTCTTGAGCTCTCTCTCTCCTCTATGGGAAGAAGAGAAGGTCAGTCGCCGCCCTTCCGAGCCCTCTCTTCTCCATGGGACGGAGAGAAGGCCGACCACCGCAAGTCGCGGGCACCGCCGACCGGCCGCAGGCGCCGCCGGCACCGCCGGCCTCTGGCCGCCACCCCTTCCGAGCCTCAGCATGGGGTCGCATCTTCCCCTCCATGGTCGCGGGAGAAGAGGGGAAGAGAAAAAGAAGAAGAAGAAAAAAAAGGAAGGAGAGGAAGCTTCGGGAGGAGAAGGAAAAAGAAAAGGAAAGGAAAGAAAAGAAAAGAGAAGAAAAAAAAGAAAAGAAAGAAAAAGAAAAGAAAGAAAGAAAGAAAATAATAATAATAAAAATAATAATAAAATAAAAGGAGGAGGGTGGTTTACGGGTATGAATCCGAATCCGAATCCGAACCCGGGGTGCTAGACACTTCTGCAGGGTCGGCCCTGGAAGAATGTTAAAATTTAAGTTTTATATATATTATGATTAATTTTAAAAGAAAATATGATTTTTGGATATTAGGTTCTGCGAGGAATTTGTGAGATTAATTGGATTTGTTGTGGATCGCGTTCAAGGTAAGTAATGAACTGCCTTCTCTAGACTCTTCATTTATATAATATTATTTTTGCATCGAATAAATTGTTAATGAATTTATATGTGATTTATGAATTTTACGAGATGATGCTTTGAATAAAAAATAGATATGTGAATTGGAATAATATTTTTTGGACTATTGTTATATTACTATTTTTGCATCGTATGCATATTTAGATCAGATTATGATATATCTATTATCTTACAAAAGAATTTTGATGTGCATCAGATTTAGAACTCTCAGCCTGGCTATGTTCTGGACCCTGCCAATAGGTGGTTATGCATTGCCAATTCTGGCCCCACCACAGGGTATAAGTATGGTATTCTGGCCCACTCCGCAGGGTATAAGTACGGTATTCTGAACCACTCCGCAGGGTATAAGTACGGTTCTGTTTCTGGCCTAGCCACAGGGTATAAGTGTGGTCGTAGCTAAAGGCTGATGAAATGAATATGATTTGTTTCGAATCAGATTTATGATTATGTATATAGATATTTGAAAAATACGAATTTTAATGAATTTGTGCTTGAAAAGGAATTGATTATGTTATTATGTTGATTCATCATATTTTGTATTTATATTTTATGTTATTATATGAATTGACTAGTTAAGGTGTTTATTACTTACTGGGATGTCTAGCTCATTATACAATTTCTTGTTGTTTTACAGATTCTGAGAACTAACCTATCAAGGATTTAAAATGGGAGAGCGACTAGAAGAACTGAAGCACAAGTTATCCTAGATTAGGCTTTATTTTAAATTAATGTTTTATCTTTATTGTTCCGCTGCGTATTTAGAACTGTGAGACTATATAATTTGGGTCAGTCAATGGAGTAAGATTGCATTTATTTCAGTTGAATTATTTTAGATATATATATAGAATTGAGATGTTTGGTTAAGATGCCTTGCATGTTCGTGGTTGAGAGTTTCCTACGAGTGTGCGGCGGTTGGTGCGGACCCCCGGCTCGCGATCTCGGGCCGGGGGCGTGACAGTTTCTAATGGTGAAGGTTGCTGTGGGATAGGGGCATTATAAGGAGGTACAGATGGAACCAAAGGTTGGTTCATTTGTGATGGACCTATCCTGAGGAAGTTGTTCTGAAAACCTGGGGAACCACCTTGACATGACATTTTTTAGTTCTGGATCTGTTTTTATTCCGTAGGTACTTGGTTCTCTAGATCTGAACTCATCTCTATTTACTTCTTCACCATAGCTACTCCAATTTTGGGCGTTCTCGGCTAAGTCAACAAGAAATTCATTAGGCTTGATCCAGGGTTTGGTTCATGAACCTACCCTTGTGCATGGACTCGATCATGTTTCTATGTGCCGGAGGTAGTTCTTTATAAAAGAAGTGGACCAGATCAGCCTTATCAAGCCCATGGTGCGGGCACTTGACCAAAAGATCATGGAATCTTTTCCAAAGTTGGGAAAATTCCTCCTCAGATTTTTCTTTAAAAGTTCTGATGGCATCCTTAATTTTTTCAGTTTTTACCATGGGATAGAACTTAGCCATGAACTTCCTAAATAGTTGTTCCCATGATGTGATGAAATTTGAAGCAAGGGAATACAGCCATGCAGCAGCACGATCCTCTAAAGTCATGGGAAACAACCTTAATTTAATACCCTCTTCATCTAAGTTTTGATTTCTAAACGTTTGACAGATTGTCAAAAATTTGTTTAGATGAATGTAGGGTTGTTCACTCCCGAACCCATGAAACTTGGATAACATGTTTATTGTTGCAGCCCGAATCTCGAATTGGGCTGCATTATTAATTGGTAATACTATGCAAGTAGGGGGACTAGCAGATGCGGGTGCAAACAACTCATTCAAAGTTCTAATATCCATTGTAGAGATTGACGGTGGTTTACAGTTCGCAGGTTGTGATGAAAAGTTCTGTCAATCTCAGGATCAAATGGGGTTAACTTATCCCTTAATGACCTTCTACCATGCATACATTATCAACAATTCATTAGATTTGATTTTTAAAATGAACGAAATCCTAAGAGAAAAGAAGAAAGGCTAGACCAAGATGACCATAATTAACACCACACAACAGATTGGCTCTTTAATCTTGAGATTAACGAATGTTTAGTAGCTTTTAATCTAGTTGCACAGAGATTAATCAGGTTAAAAAGTTTCTGAAATTCTCTCCTAGATTAGACAGCTCATAATCTTCCTTTCAGATTAAGCTTGAGCTTACTAGTTAAGCGATCCAGTAACCAGTGACCAGAAAAGTCCTGGGATGTGTGGTGTTGCCAGAAAGGATACACCGATACCACAATACTCGTAACAGTTCTCACTGTTGCAAAACTTTCTTAGACATTACCAATTACTAAATTCTCACTGGAGTGGCTTTCAGCCGCTTCTTTCCCAGAGCCTAATTGAGCTCGAAAACTCTAAGGCCAACGTCTAATTGATTTTAATTTAATTTGGCTTAGGATATGTATGCAAGGTGGTGATTTTTGGGCTAAGGACAGGTAATGACTTTCCGACCTTATTTTTTTAATGGTTTTTGCCCTTAAATTATTTTATGCAAATGCTTAATACTAAATGCAACAAATAATCAATGATTTTTTTAAAAGTTTATGGAATGTCATTAGGTTGTATTGATTAAATGAGCAAGCAGATTTTTTTCTTTTTTTATTATTTTTATATTTATTTTTCTTTAAATCCTTTTTTAAAATTTTATGTTTTTTTTAAAAAAATTTATATAGAAATAACTTGAATGTAAACTAAAAACTAATCCTTATGCGTCAGTCAATCTCCGAATGCCCGTTGAATAAGCTCTGAAGATTATTCCGTGAGGAGCCCCAATAGAGGTATGATAATCTCGGAGGATTGCACCCTATCAATTACTAGCAAAAATAATATTTTTTTTAAATTTTTTGTTTTAATTAATTTTTTTTAAATTTAAATTTCAAATTTCAAAATTTAGAATTCAAATTTTGAATTTAAATTTTTAAATTTTAGAATTTTGGAATTTTTTTATTTTTAAATTATTTTTTTTTGAATTTTAATTTTTTTCAGAATTTTAAATTCCGAATTTCAAATTTCAGAATTTAATAGCTACGAAATTATTAACTAAAAATAATCAAAATAAGAAACATTAATAAAAATAAAAAAATAAAACTTACTACCGGACTGCGTTCACTCCGGACATCCAAAATTCGATTTGATCTTCGTGATCGTTCTTTCTTCTCGATTTGCCTTCCCGACAACGGCGCCAAAATTTTGTTGTCCAATTTCTATTTACCTAAAAACATGCTAAACAGATCGTTATTAGAGCCGACAAACAAAGTTTTAAATTAATTTTTACTCTTACCTGTTCTACTCGAAGAATAGTAGTCGTAAGAGGTCGATCCACAGGGAGGCGATTGGAGTTGCATAAAAATTAAAACGTTCACTCGGATTCAAAATTGATTTTTGAATAGTAGAAGAAAAACATTACTTTGAGGATGTTAAATGATTCTCTAGTCTACCAGAGAAGGTTTTCCATTTGAAAATAACGAAAAGACAAATACTTGGAATAGAAGAGCATTTATAAATTTAATAAAATATTTAACTATTCAAAGGAAAACTTTGGCATGGATGAAAAAAGTGCTTAGGAAGATTGAAGCCTAGAACATAGACTGCATGAAAGAAAATTTCATATATTGCAACTAAAGCAAGAATTCTTGAATGCATAAAATAAACTGCAGGAATTAAACTTAACCTAAAACATGAATTGCATAAAAGAAAAATTAATGGATTGCATAAAAGAACAATTATAAAAGTAAAATGAAGATTGGAAGCCTAATGCTTCCTCCTACAAAATAAAGCATAAAAACAAAGGAAGAAAAACAAGAAAACTCCCCTTTTCCCTCTCTCCTATTTTTTTATTCTTTCTTTTCACAAAACAGAGCCATGCTCTGTTTGATTTTCCTTTTGATTTTCTTTCTTCTCTCCCAAACCGAGCCCTCTCCCCTGTTCTTCTCTTTTCTGTGGACCTGCCGGCCACCCCTGTTACTTGGCCTCCACCCCGCACCGAGAGCTCCTCTCCTCCTTCCTTCTCCTCCCTTAAATAGGTCGCCCACCCTTGTTTGGCCAGTGATGGATCCCCAGATGGAGGGGTAACGGACGCTCGTGCGCTTGCGGAAGAGGGGTCGTCCAGGATGCGTGATCGATGGGAGGATCACGGATGCGGTGCTTGGGGGATCCGATTGCTGGGACACGAAGCGGACGCTTGATTCGTGGAGCTGGATACGGACAGGAGAAGAGGAGCTGGGAGGAGGACGAATGGCTGCGTGGAGCGCGGAGGTGACTCGGATGAAGGGCTGGCCGCGGGATCGACGGGAGGAGCCGATCATGGCTTGATGGGCGCTGGGAGATTGCAGTTGGGACTCCGGGAGAGACGCGGATGCTTCACGGGCGGGTGGATGGCTGTGAGGGAAATTGGGGACGCGCTGGGAAAACGTCATTCACGAACGCGGTGCTTGGGGGCGATCTGTGAGGCGGGATCACGGGAAGGAGGGGCTGGCCGCTGGGATTCCGGGGGATTCGGAAGAGCTAGCACTGAAGCTCGGATGCGGAGGAGGCCGGACGGGATGATGGCGTGATCCGAGGTTTGGACGCCATCTGTGACGTGGCTCCTTGATGGCTGGGAAAGAGAGGAAATGGGAGGCTGGAGTTCTGGATGGGATGCTGGCACGGCTCGATTGATCGTGGGACCATTTCTTCTCCCTTGATGAAGCTGGAGATCGCATGAGATGCTCATTGTGACTTGATGCTTGGGCTCGCGTGATCTCACGGGATGAGATACGCGTACACTGATTTGGAAGGATGTGGTCGGTCGGGATTTCATGCATGCATGGCAGCTGAGGAATTTGTTGAGCTCGGGCTGCCGGGCATTGGGCTCAAACCCAATGTTATTGGGTTTTCTGGATTACTTGCACTTAAACACAAATACAACGTTAATTAATTAATTTTATCATTAATGATTAACTATAATACTAATTAAGATGGTACGACGATTGCACTTTTGTGCTCTCATCAATTACAAGTTAAAATCCTATTAAATTTATTTACATCTGAAGAGAATTACAAGACATTCATAGCTTTAATGTTGAGCTGAGCCATTTTTTTATCAAACTTATCCCATTCACCTTCGGGCATAGGAAAGTGCATACCATCAGTCAATTTTGTGGGTGTATGTGGTCCATTGATTATAATACTCCACATAGAATAATCGAGTGCTTAGATAAAAATTTCATGCATGCTTTCCAATAAGTGTATTTGTTGCAATTAAAGAGAGAAGGTCTATTAGTAGATTGTCCCTCGACAAGATGATCCAATCGGGGCTGCTATAAATCTTTTACTCTCGATAGTTAGGTCAATAATGGGGCTAGAGTACTAAGCACTTATACCACTTATTTTCTAGCTATGCAGCCCAAGAGAGAAGAGTGAATTGTGTTTTTCAAAAATTTATGAGCTATAAGTGCAGCGGTACAATAACTTTGCAGTGAAGTGCACAATGCACACAATTAGAATACTATAATTACAAGAGATTTAAAGTGGTTTGGTGTCAAACCCAACACCCACATCCACTCCACATGCTTCCTACTTGAAAATTCCAATCCACAAATCATCTGCAAAAGATTATAATGTCGGATACTACCAACCAGACAATCCTAGATCTTCCAAGCTAATCACTTATTTTTCAAGCACGGGCAAGCCTTACACACTCCAATTCAAGGTATGGATCAACCTTTTCCTAGTTTCAGTTAAATTGAAACTTGTCCCCACAAATATAAAAAGATACAATGATAAAATAGTGAATATACAATTAATACAATAAAAGCCCCTTAGTAAGCAAAACTAAAACCAATTAAGTGCTCTTTAGAATTTTGGGGAGAAGCCTTTTGATGTGCACTTCAATGGAAATGCTCAATGCATGATCTTGAAGTTTTTGTTGAACTTGAATTAAATTCTTCTCACTCAATGAATGCTCTTCTTGCTTTGAATGATTTCTCTCGAGTCTACTTCTTGTTTTATACCTTTTGGAAGCTTATTTAGGAAGAAAAGTTGTTGAAGACTAATTACTAGCCGATGGAGACTGTTGGAGAGTGGTTGGAGCCCATTAGATGCACCTCTTTTCCGCTGAAAACTAGCTATTATAGCCTGCTAAAGTAGAGAGGTCGATTTATAGGTAGACTCCTGCTCCAAAAGTTGACACTAAAGTAAACCCTAAAAGAAAATAGAAAAACATTGCTTTGTTTCTTGCCTGTGACACATTGGGAGCCGATCTACAAATCGACTTCTGGTTTATGCCCTATGTGCCACTTGATTCTAGGGTGCCGAAGTCGACCTGGGGGTCAACCCCTAGGCCCCTTGGGTCGACACCTAATGTTCAAAATGCTGAATCTTCATCATTTCATCCAATGGACCCACTGAAGTCAACCCTTAGCCAACTAGAGTCTACTTTTATACTTCAGATGATCTAAACAGGAAGAAGAAACATTTTTTTCAACTCGCTCAACTTAAATCTCTCAAAAAAAATAAAAAAAGATGGAGGAATCTCAAAAATAGAGCTTTAAGTCTCCTTTTTTCTTATTGATCCTTCAAAAAAATGGAGTACATATCCTCTATTTATAATGTGAGGTCCGTTTTTACACAATTTGGACTGGATTCCTTTTCTTAATCCTAGTAGGATCCTTCTTCCTAAAATAGAAATCTCTTGTAGAGAAAAGCTAAAAATTTCAAAATGATAGATCTCGACTTCTACATCAACTCTGTCGAATTTTTATCGGATAAAGAAATACGCCCGAACAAAATCTTGCCCAAAAAGAAAATATTGGGTTTGACCAGTCAGTTTCGGAGCTTAAATGATAGAACTTCAGCCCAATTCAACCTACAACCCAAAGTTGTAGATCTTGAAAAGATACCCAAGTTAAAAAAAATGATCATCCTAATTGGGCATCGTATGACCAAGTTATGCCTTCCAGAAGTTTAGCTACAACTCAGCTTTTTGATGTGGCAGATTTTGCTATTAAACCCTATTCACCCCACTCGTAATGATCAAAATATTCTACATCTAGTCTGAGGATCCCTAAATACTTGTAGTAGCTAAAGTCATCCACGTTGAGTTTGGTGATTCTTCTAAATACTCGTAGTAGCCAAAGTATTTCACATCGAGTTTAGTGATCTTCTTAAAAATTTATAGTGGCCAAAGTAATCTACATCGAGTTTGGTAATCTTCTTGAATATTTGTAGTAGCCAAAGTAGTCCACATCAAGTTTGGTGATCCTTCTGGATAGAGCTCTCCTTATTTAGGAGATTTAGCTCCTGCTAATTCAGAATTGAAGATGGAAAAATACTTGCTTTCTTGTCTTACGATCGAACCACTTGGTTTTGCTCAAAGATAGAGTTGCTGGTGCTTGTGTTGAAGGCATCTTTAATCGAGATACAATCTCAGTAAGTTGGATTATCTTCTGCTCTAGTTGTGCGAGACATTTCATCATCTCATCATCCGTCGAGGTAGAAGTAGTAGTCATACTTGTCTTTGTCCTTCAGTATACTTCAAATATGGATAGTTCTTCTCCTAACTACTTGCATTGCATGCACATTTGGACCATGCACTAAGGCTCCCATAGATGTAGAGGACCAAAACTCTGATACCAACTTGATCCAATCAGAGAGAAGAAAGATTTTCTTCAACCCATTCAACATGAATCTCTTAATAAAAAAACAAGAAGAGATGGAGGAACCTCAAAAGTAGGACTTTAATTCCTTTTTCTTTCATTAACCTTCAAAAAAATGAGATACATAATGTAAAGTCTGTAAAGTCTGTCCTCATACAATTTGGGATGGATTACTCTTTTTAATTCTAGTAGGACTCTTTTTTCTAAAATAGACATCTCTAGTAGAAAAAGCTAAAACTCTCAAGAAGATTGATCTCGATATCTACATCAACTTTACCTTCTATCACTCCATCAAATTCTTATTAGATGTGTTGTAGGTTTTGGTTGATTGACCTAAAAAAATTAACTAGATTTGGTTGTGAATCGAAAAAAGAACTAGGTTGTAATCTGGATTGTAGATTATAGTAAAAAATTCTCAAAAAGAAAGTCTTAGAAAGTAGACGTAGGTGCAAGGTTTACATCAAACCACTATAATTTTTTTGTATTTGCATTGCCTAATATCTTCAGCATATTTACTTATTAGTTTTCTGCTAAAAATTATTTTCTTTTATCTAGTATGTAATTTTAGTGCACTAAGTAAAAATTTTTGAAAAACCCACTTCATCCCCTCTCTTGGGTTGCACTGGACAACATCAAATCTACTGAAGCTACATTTATTACATTTCTTGGAAAGGATCTCGATCCAGCAGCACCACATCTTTGCTTTCTTTAAAAACTTTAGTCTACCATCCATAATTGCCTTCTACTTGGCATTCTATAAGATGATGCAGTTGGCAATATAGTGGCTCCATTTATTATGCCATTTGCAATATTTCTTATCCCTTAGCTCTTCTAGTAGAGAGATTTTATACCCTTCAGAAAGCCAAAAATGCTTGTTTTTGAGAAGATGATCAAAAATTCTCTCGATCTTTGTAATATCAAAGAAGTATTTCTTGTCCCCTTTCGACTCTAGCTGTCCAGGCATTAGCCGATTCTGAGAGATCAGCCTACTCAACACTTTAGAAACATATAGCCTCCCTATAAGGATATCTACTACATCAATCTCATTGCAATCCTCTCCTTCAAGACTCCATTGCTTAAAGTCATCAGCGTCGAAAGCTAAATCTTATAGCTAGGGTTCTAGGAAAACGTCCCCTTGTATGCTTCCTCTACTTCTCTTCCTGCAATATGGTTTCATAATTCACTGCTTGCATGGTCAACTAGAAGAGGCTAGCAAATGTCCGCCCTACAAATTTCTTTCTCAATTCCAAATTTAGGTTGTTCTATACTATCTTCAAATATTTAGCCTTTTTCAAAAAAGTATAACACTGATTTCTAACAATCATGAATCGAGCCATGAACTACTCAACAAATTCACCAGTTTGCTGGACCAACATAGTCAGGTTAGCTACTGACCCTTCAGGCTCAATCTGTTAGAACTATGTATGAAATTGAGACAACAAATCTTGCGAAGTATGAATAAAATTCAAGCGCAGATTAACATACCAGGTGAAGGGTGATCCTATTAATGAATTAGCAAACAAGCAAAGCTTGAGAAAATCATTGTTGCCATCTTCACCGCATTGGTCTAAGAAATTGCCAATATGTAACACTATAGATAAGTTATCATCCACCGAAAACCTTAAGAATTTTAAAACTTTATAGTCTTTTGGAAACTTATATAACTGATCGTACTAATCAAGATACAGTTTTCAATATACTAGCCATCATGTAGGCTGATGCGCACATCCTAGTTGGTCTTGTAGCATGTCGGCCAACTGTGTAAAATTCAAATTCCCTCTATTGGCTCCGTGAATGGTAGGTTAAGCAAGGAATGTCAGTCCTGGCACTAGCTAGTAAAGAGGATTGTTATATACTTGAAAGGTGCCCTAATTATAGTATGGCTGTCCCCCAACATAAAATTTCCCTTTGAGCGGTATAATCCACACAATCACCAAAGTCTTTAGCCCTCTGCAAGGCTGGGGAAGGAAATCTAGATGGCCTCAATTGAAAATATGGACGATCCTCAACATGAAATGTCAGACTACCTAGTTGTCCGGCTCTTAAAACTTCCATCTTCTTCCTTGGTGGTATAACAGCAGCAACGTAGTGTCCTAGTAGGCATGCCAAAAAGCTTTTTGCCGCCCCTTTCATCCCATTCCAGGTGAACCTGGAAACTCGTTAGTTGATAGAGGATGTTGCCAAGCTTGCTGGACAAAGGGAAGATGTGTGCGTAGGCATGCCGTTGGCGGTGGACTAGCTGAAAAGATGTTGCCTTTGATCTTCAAAAATTTTTGTCACCATCACACCACAATTCAAAGAAGATAGAACAAAATAGGAGTTTAATGTTGGGCCATAGTAGGGGTCTAGTGTTGGGCTACAGTAAGGGCGTAGCGCTAAGCTATAGTAGAAAATATAAGTTAGACCTACTTCCGAGATAAAAGATTAAAATAAAGATAAAGATAATTTTAATTGATTGTCAAAAGGTCCTCTTATAGAGTAAAATTTTAATATTTATACAAAGACACAATAAATGAAGCACAATTGAAATAAATTAACTATTGTATTACTGTTGATACCTATAAATGTCTCTAATGCCAAGATCTTCAACAGTTTCAACAGTTCGCTTTCATGATCTATAATGTGATGTAACCACAAACTGGGTCACTCCATGTATGATTCTAAGCTTTCAACTTGCTTGTCCATATTCTGGATGAATCCTATATGTTCAGTCTTCATCTTCATATTTAGCACAATTCACCATAATCGAATTCTACTTGTCTGGTAAGGGTCACGTGACTTTCGCTTGTCTGACTCTGTCAAATCCAGTCCACATAGCGCTTGCTATCGGCCACCATCCTGTAAACAGCTGCATGATATATTAATAATGGTAAAGTGGACTATTCTGTCACTTCAATTAGTGGACGATCTTATTGGGAATCAGACTACTTAAAATTTGGCTAATTTGGTGCACCAACTAACTAAGAATGCTGCCATTTTCTCTATGGAAGTCAGGTTGTGAGGCAATTTGGCTGCATGATGTACTGATAAATAAGGCAAGCAAGATGACTAGTTCAGTCACGTTGATCAATGAATAGTCTAGCTACATTGCCTTTCAAAACTAAAATAATTAAGTTACGAAACAAGATGGCTATGTTGACTAATGGCAATTGGACCAATAGAATGAGGTTATGCTGTTTAGCCAGATTTACATCAGCCATTTTATGCACAACTTAGTTGTTTGCTAATCAGAATCAAGATATGGTGACATGTATATCCTATCATCCTCTCCACCATTGGATAATAGGATGTGGAGGATATTGTTTGAATTACATCCTGCTCATGCACCACATGATGCAGTAAGATTAGTCATTAAAGTGTGCCAGATGCTGCCTGATGAATCATGCCATAAAAGAGACGATATGCATGACTTATTAAAGGGAGTTAAGGTAGTCATAATATTTGAGTTTGTCAGAAAGAGACCATAAAGAGTTTGAGAGGGTTAACGGCTTAATAGAAATTATTCTAGAAGGTAGGGCGAACATTACTGGTACCATAGATTTTGAAGTTCAAGTCCCAAGATCAATTGCATCTCAAGAAGGCTGACGAGAGAATTGGAGGGATCCATTTTGAATTCAAAATTAAAGTCAATAACCACCACAATGAGTGGATTTGTGGCAGGTAATTAATCAAGGTTTGCATAAACTAGAAAGCATGCACTCCTAAGTGGTTATCGATCCGAGTGCAGAAAGTACAAAAGAGAGGGTTATATAGAAAAAAATGAATGAATCTTTTTATTTTTCATACTTGTTTCTTTTTTATCTTTAGTTTACCAATAGTTCTAATAGTAGTTTAAGCAGCAAACCGATAATCAAAAGTCTTTGAATATTGAAGACATTTGAACCTCGCATCTTCAATATTGAATATTGAAGTCTTTCAATTCCAACGACAAGCCAGAGGCATGCTCATGCAATTACTTGATCTAGCTGCAGGCAGGTTCTTCCATTTTGATAGAAAAGAGGGAAACATGGTGTTGTAATAAATGTTTTGAAAATTTTGATGGTGTTATAAATGGTGTTACATTAAATCTAATTTTTATACTAACATTTTGAAAGATGAATTACTAAGTTGTTTAACATCTACATGCCAATTGTGGAATTTCTTCTTGAAAATTGCAAAATTACTTTTTACTACAATTTATAATTATATCTATACACACATTCATATATGTTATATGTTTAATGCAATTAGAGATGTAGAGATAACTTTCTAGGCTGTTAGCTTATTATTCTTTCTATTGCCGTTCTATTTCAGATGCTAAAGAGAAGCACGGGCTGGGTCGGGGCTGAGTGTTGCACAGTTTAGGGTCCCTCAATTGATCTAACTTTTGTATTGGAAAAATATTATGCATTTAGCTTTTGGTAATTTGGAGGAAGTGACTTTCCAATTAATCTTTTTTCAATTATCTATTGGTCATACGGCACTAATTTGATTTACAAATTCAAAAGGACTTTAGGAACTTGGAGCCCCAAAAACAAAATATAATGGAATTGTTAGAAGGGTGAATCACTATAGGATATAAACAGCATGACATCTATTCTAAATATTTTCTAATGTTTGTCTGAGTTCCGTCATGAGCCAAGGAAAGTTATTGGCCCAGAATCCAAAACTTGAGGATAGACCCTCTTCCGAAAGTCGATCAGCAACTTAGCTGGCTTCCCCGTACTACAAAAAAAAAGTCTATCCCCATACTTTTTAGAGCATGTGCCAACTTATAAACATCGATAATTTTGGCACCGACGCTTTTAAGAGTATCGCAAAAGCGTCGCGTAGGTAGGGTGGAAAGTTTTTTTGCCAATGCTTTCAAAGCTATGGGCAAAAACTAAAGCTATGCCGACGCTTCAAAGCGTCGGCCTAGTTTGGAGTCTGCCGACACCTATTAGCATCGGCAAAACCAAAAATAGGCCGATGCTCATATTTATTTTTTTAGAAAAAAATTATTTAAAAACTCTAACCCTAGAAGCCTTGAGGATGGTTTGCTGGGGCAATCCATAATCGTCCGGAGGTGAGGAAGAAGAAGAGGAAGAGGCGGGGGAGAGGGCCATAGTAGATTTTGATGAAGAGCAGCCGATGAGAAGTTCACCAGATTAGCCTCTTCTTGGAAGCTTTCTTAAGTAGTTAGCAGTATGCTTTGAAGTGGCAGAGCTTCTTGCATTCTAGCGGCAGAGCTTCTTGCATTCTAGCGGCTGCTCCTCCTTATCTTTACTAGGTTCTCTCTTAGCCATTAGCCTCTTCCTCATTCTTTGACTCCCTCTCCTCATTAATCTCCTGAATTTTCTGATGATTAGCATCATCTCTTCATCATCATCACCATTTTCAGATTGGTCTGTTGCATCTTCTTCTTGCTTCATAGACTTGAGAACAATAGTCTTCTTCTTCTTTAACTCTTCTTCATGGTACTACTTCATGGTTAATTCATGCATCATCAGCGAGCCAAGGAGCTCCTCCAATGCAAAGTGTTGAGATCCTTTACCTCTTGGATCATTGTGACTTTTGCCTCCATCGATCTTAGCAATGACCTAAGTACCTTTCTCATAAGATCAGTGTTAAAGTACAATTTGTCAAGACTTCAAGGCCATTAATGATATCGGCAAAATGTATAAATATTTCAGTAATATACTCATTAGATCCCATTTTAAAGACTCCATATTTATGTACAAATAGGTTAATTTTATATTCTTTGACTTGGTTGGTGTCTTCGTGAGTTACCTCTAGCCTATCCCAAATCTCTTTTGTAAAATTACTGTTGTCCGATTCCTGTTTACCTAAAAATATGCTAAACAGATCGTTGTTAGAACCGACAAACAAAGTTTTAAATTAATTTTTACTCTTACCTGTTCTACTCGAAGAATAGTGGTCGTAAGAGGTCGATCCACAGGGAGGCGATTGAAGTTGCATAAATATTAAAACGTTGACTCGGATTCAAAATCAATTTTTGAATGGTAGAAGAAAAACATTACTTTGAGGATGTTAAATGATTCTCTAGTCTACCAGAGAAGGTTTTCTATTTGAAAATAACGAAAAGACAAATACTTGGAATAGAAGAGCATTTATAAATTCAATAAAATATTTAACTATTCAAAGAAAAACTTTGGCATGAATGAAAACAGTGCTTAGGAAGATTGAAGCCTGGAACATAGACTGCATTAAAGAAAATTTTATATATTGCAACTAAAGCAAGAATTCTTGAATGCATAAAATAAACTGCAGGAATTAAACTTAACCTAAAACATGAATTGCATAAAAAAAAATTAATGGATTGCATAAAAGAACAATTACAAAAGTAAAATGAAGATTGAAAGCCTAATGCTTCCTCCTTCTACAAAATAAAGCATAAAAACAAAGGAAGAAAAATAAGAAAACTCCCCTTTTCCCTCTCTCCTATTTTTTTATTCTTCCTTTTCACAAAACAGAGCCATGCTCTGTTTGATTTTCTTTTTGATTTTCTTTCTTCTCTCCCAAACCAAGCCCTCTCCCCTGTTCTTCTCTTTTCTGTGGACTCGCCGGCCACCCCTGTTACTTGGCCTCCACCCCGCACCGAGAGCTCCCCTCCTTCTTCCTTTCTCCTCCCTTAAATAGGTCGCCCACCCTTGTTTGGCCAGCGATGGATCCCCTGATGGAGGGGTAACGGACGCTCGTGTGCTTGCGGAAGAGGGGTCGTCCAGGATGCGTGATCGATGGGAGGATCACGGATGCGGTGCTTGGGGAATCCGATTGCTGGGACACGAAGCGGACGCTTGATTCATGGAGGTGGATATGGACAGGAGAAGAGGAGATGGGAGGAGGAGGAACGGCTGCGTGGAGCGCGGAGGTGACTCGGATGAAGGGCTGGCCGCGGGATCGAAGGGAGGAGCCGATCATGGCTTGATGGGCGCTGGAAGATTGCAGTTGGGACTCCGAGAGAGACGCAGATGCTTCACGGGCAGGTGGATGGCTATGAGGGAAGTTGGGGATGCGCTGGGAAAACGCCATTCATGGATGCGGTGCTTGGGGGCGATCTGTGAGGTGGGATCACGGGAAGGAGGGGTTGGCTGCTGGGATTCCGGGATGAAAGGGGATTCGGAAAAGTTGGCACAGAAGCTTGGATGCGGAGGAGGCCGGACGGGATGATGGCGTGATTCGGGGTTTGGACGCGATCTGTGAGGTGGCTCCTTGATGGCTGGGAAACAGAGGAAATGAGAGGCTGGAGTTCCGGATGGGATGCTGGCACGGCTCGATTGATCGTGGGACCATTTCTTCTCCCTTGATGAAGCTGGAGATCGCATGAGATGCTCATTGTGACTTGATGCTTGGGCTCGCGTGATCTCATGGGATGAGATACGCGGAGACTGATTTGGAAGGATGTGGTCGGTCGGGATTTCATGCATGCATGGCAGCTGGGGAATTTGTTGAGCTCGGGCTGCCGGGCATTGGGCTCAAACCCAATGTTATTGGGTTTCCTGGATTACTTGCACTTAAACACAAATACAACATTAATTAATTAATTTTATCATTAATGATTAACTATAATACTAATTAAGATGGTACGACGATTGTACTTTTGTGCTCTCATCACACCCCCCAACTAGCTTTTTGCTAGCTCTAGCAATTTAGTGCAAAAATGATAAAATGAGAGTGCAAAAATGTTATTTATTATATAAATATACTAAGATAAAACTCACTTTCGTAGAGCATTACGATTGCACTTAGCACGTGCAACAAGCCGTTAAACCCCTAGGTTACCCTAGTGGACGAGTGTTGTCTCGTGAGGGTTTGCAGTGAAGTTACCCACAAACTTCATCAGTCAGGGATTTCTAATTTTTAACTCGAAATTTGAACAAGTATTACTGTATGAAACTAGAATTGTAAGGACAATAGAGACTTGTTGCTATCATATTTAAACAGACTCTAACTCAAGTTTCATTACCCTATCTATCTGCTAACAAGTCAAGAATGTAGTGAGGTGCAAGATAGTATCATATAAATGAGTGGCTTTAACTTACTTCCAATATGATCACTTCAATTTTCAAGACTTTATAGAGTTAACTGGTAATGAACACCCGAGATTTAACTTTTATTTATTTATTTATTTATTTATTTTATTTTTTTCAGATTGAATGCTAAGAAGAATGACTTGTGCAATATCTAGCCTTATTAAGCTTTCTAGCTAACCCATGTAGCGAGTGTTAGGCCAATGACTCTCGATCCAGATGGCTTAGGGCATTAGGTGTAAAGACACCCTAACAGGCTTAATAACTCAAGTCAACTAGGCTCCAAAGCCAAATTAGTCACTCAGAGTTTAATCTCAGCCATCCTCACCTTTTTACTCGAACACTCGTTGCTTGCCAAGCAAGAGGCCCAGTTACTCAGTGAGAAGACTTATGATAAACTCATTTTATTTAATTTTTTTTATCAATATTTTTTTAATTAGGGTGTTCATCACACATATAACTTTAAATTATTCCGAAGATTAAAAGTATTCATATTAGTTGCAAGTTTACATACCCCACTATTCATGTGTTTACGTGTAGGTGCTTAATCATCTTCTATCATGTTAGCAGAAGATAGGTGGGACGAAAACTCAAGCTAGAACTACTATCATATTCCTTAACTCAAAGCTATTGTCAAAGCAATTCCTAGTTTGTACAGCCAAAAAGATTAGAATTTGAGTTAAAAATTTTAAATCTTTTTTTTTTTGATAGCATAAAAAATCAAAAATATTCTCACCCCCATACCTAAATCTAACATTGTCCTCAATGTTAAAGAAAATTTAAAAGAATAATAGGATAGAGGAGAAGTTACCTAATATGGGTAGGTAAATTGACAATTGGGGCAAAAACCCCCAAACCTGCATGTTAGTATTTTTTTTAAAAAATAATTATTTATTTATTTTTATTTTTTTATTTATTTTTTTATAATATTTATATGTTGGGTTACCTCCCAAGAGCGCTAAATTTTATATCTTCAACCAGACAAAATGTAGATCCTCCTTTTTTTCAACCATTATCTAAGAATGGTTTTGGAAGAGTCTGAGGAAGAACAGTCGGCTGATAACGATCTATGCTCATAAGGAGAACAGAATTAGGGGGTGCATGTGTTAGATGTATGCCCTAGAAGCCAATCTGGCTGACACATTGTTAATTCTAGGGACATAATTTTGTACTTGACTATTTATTATTAAATAAATATAAGGCATAGTTTCATTCATATTATTTATATGTCTATGAATCGTCCAAGAAATTAATAAGATGATGATGCATATTCTCAAGAGTTGAGAATTTGAGCCATGTATCATTGGTGATTAATTTCTAAATGCTCCTGATCAATGGATCATCACGAGGACGGTGATCGATCCGATCAGTGCACAGATCACTTTCCTTCTAGATGGACGAGACTTGAGTCCACAGTGTAGGGACACTGAAGTGATAGTGCAGGTGCTTGTTACAGAACAAGGGTACTGAGCGTGACCAAGACAAGAAGTCACTTGGATGTCTATCCACTCGTCAGTGACTTGCTTGATGTTGCAGTAGTATGACTGGTCCTTTGACCTGCGGTGCTTCAGCTACTCACAGTGAGGTTATTGTAGTTTGACTACACGTATACATGGTCTCTAGTCATATGGGTCCTTGTAGTGTAGATTGGCTGCATTAAGTTCACTGTAGGAGTAAGGTATGCACTTACATGGAATCTATCGACCTTGATAGAAGAGGAGTGATCCTATGTGATTTGTTAGACTGAGTTCTAAGACCTTGGCCAGGGCAGTAATTGAAAGTGGAGAAAGAGTTTTCCACTATCGAACTCGAGTCAAATAAATCTTGACATATGACAGACGAAGGGGTTTGACGAGTTATCCATGACCTCCGTCCTCTAGGGATCGACGATAGTAGGACTGTATCACACGATAACTGCACCTAGAGGTTCATCATTCTATTCTGCTGGGTAGCCACTATATGCTGCTAGGTGTCATTGGTGGATGGTGGGACTCATAGGGATTATCTCGATGATCGATAAGCCCTAATGAGTAGAGTTGGAATCGTTCCGACCCATTGAAAGGAGTTTTCAATGATATTGTGATAAAGATCACAATATATCTCACTACCAGTCAGAGTAGAACTATGGGGTCACACACACTAGAGGCATTGACCGATCCGATGGTTGAATCGTGATTAGGAATCACAAGTAATCAATTCGATTGATAATAAGCTGAAGAAGAAACAAAGAGAATTAATTAATTGGACTTAAAACAAGAGTCCTACTTGGAGTAGGATTCCTAGAGTCCTAATTGGATTAGGACTAGAAATCCTACTTGGACTGAGATTCCTACTTGGACTGGGATTCCTACTTGGACTGGGAATCCTATTTGGAGTAGGACTAGGATTCCTACTTGGAGTAGGATTCCTACAATCCTAATTAGATTAGGAGTTTTGAATTAAATTTGGATTCCTACTTGGAGTAGGATTTATAGAGTCCTAATCGGATTAGGACTTCGAATTCAAATTAGAGTCCTAATTGGATTAGGACTAGAATTAAACAAGTCCTAATTAGATTAGAATTTCTTAAGTCCTAATTAATTATTAATCTAATGAATCAACATGACTCCTAATTGGATTAGGATTGAAGAGTTCAATTGAGTCATGGTTCATTCAAGTTCTAATTGGATTAGGACTAGCATAGATTGAGCCCAATTGATTCATGATTTGGACTAAACCAAATAGGAGCCCTAGATGCCTTTATAACGCTTTGAAAGGAGGTGCCCTAATGATAAGTGAAGCCCTCCTCCTCTCCATCACGTGGCCACCCTCCTCTCCTCTCTTTTCAGCCACCAACAACAAAGGGAAGAAAAGGATCTTGGTGGCCTCCTTCTTCCTCCACCGTTTGGTTCCAACGCAAGGAAGAAAAAGAAGGCTGCAGGGCTTCGTTCCTCTTCTTCTCTTCATCCTTCTTCTTCCTCCTCCCAAGCACAATCAAGGATTGATTGAAAGGGAGGATATCAGCCATCAAAGTTATCTCTGCAAGGGAGCTAGCATCCCGGGGAGATAGAAAGCTTGGATCGGTTTTCTGCTTCGTGTGGATACCCGTAGAGGCCGGGCACTTGAACGGCTTCAAGCGAACCTTCATCCTAAACCACGAACTTCAGTTTGCGGTGATCATCTACCCGCACAAGGTGAAGATCTGATCTTCTAATATTTTAAAAAGTTTTTAATCCTTATCTATCTACGAACGGTTTTTGAACAACGTTCATGCGATGAATGGTTGATCCCGCGCATGCCTCTTCCGCTGCATCTGAATTTTTTTTTAAATTTCAGCGGCATGATCGGGGTTTTCTAACAGTGGTATCAGAGCTTAGGCTTCGTAGATTAAGGTAAGGATTAATTATTAGTAGGCTTATTAGATCTGAAAATTGAAAGATTATGCATGCTGAAAATTTTCTGCATGCAGATTTTTTTCTAGGGTGCTGACTTTTGCATGCTGATTTTTATGTGATAAGATGATGATTCTAATTGTATTGTTAATGAGATTACAAAGTTTAGAATCATGATTAGCATGATCAGCAACCTATGTCATGAGATAATCAGTTAGTTTTCAGATCTGAAAATTATAATTGCTGCATGTGGTGATGATCATAGAATTCAAACCCTTTTGGTATTAAATGTAAAGACCTGCGATGTGATCTGCAATGTCATGTAATTTTTCAGATGCTTGCATGCATCTTATTTGATATTTTGAGAGGCCTGCGTGCCTCCTAAAAGAAGATGTAATTTATTATTATTTTTATTTTACATCTGGTTGTATTTCTGTGATGTGATGTACGTCAACGATCAAGTTGAAGACAAGGCATGAGATGAACAGGGGTCTAAGCGGTTGATGGCGATTGGATCAAGAGTTGGTCGAGGATCGAATCAAGGAGGCTTGGAACCAATTCAATAGTTGAAGACCAGTTGATCGATTGACGTGCATGTGCTTGTAATACGACCTAACTAGAATCCATGATCATCACCTATTTAAAGTTTAGCTTTAATTATTGCTGCGATTATAACTGCCTGCAATGTGCCGTTTGCATGTGATGTGAATGAGAGTCGGGTAGATAGGTTTACATGTGATGTAGCAAACCCAGTTGAGATCTAAATTAAAACCTCCTCAATCAAGTCGAGAGTGAACCGACATGAGCAAGTCATATTAGATTAATTGATCTAATTGGTGTCTAGGAAAGCATGAAAGGTGGTTACTTAATTAGGACCTTACTCTCTGCGTGAGGGGAGCCTCCCACCTGCTTACCTGGCCAATTGTTCGATTACCTCTTATGAAGAGCTCAAGTTGCAAACACTAAGACCTAATTAACCAATATTAAGTCAATAGGTCTTCCACCGTAGTAGAGCTGCTAAGGTCTTTCTGATGTTGATTTGTCTCGGCTGGATACAGTGGTCAAATTGCATCGGGGGGCTGGACCTCTCTATAGACATGAGATGTTGTAGGGTAAAGGTGGGGTTGGGCACCAATAGCTGTTAGGTGAGGACCCAATGACGACTTTATTCCTACGGTTATACGGTGGGTCTGACTTAACTAAGAAATGGGACCAATAACTGTTAGGTGAGGTTTTCATGGCTTAGAGACCAAGTTACACTGCAACATGCTTGAAAAGCATTGTACAAGAGTTGTACATTCATCAATCTATGTGTCACCAATAACTGTTAGGTGAGGTGGCATGTAAATCGGTGGGACCGCAGTATCCACTAGAAATCCTAGTCGTGTGGGATTTCCGTTTTCCTACCAGGGAAGTGTGAGAAATTCGAGAAAATAGTGGGAGTTACATTTGTTCTAAAAGACCTTAGAACAGATTAGGATCAAGTACAAAAGTCTAACTAGAATCTTTACTCTCTGAGGATTATAAAGTCAGCTTCTAGACTCTTAACTCTTATCCTATAGAACAACCGTTTGACCAAACCCAATTATAAAGACTGGCTCAGCAAATTTCAAAAATAGTTTTGAATTGTGAAAAATTCGGGTATATGCTAGACCATGGAATCCCCATGTTACCAATCCGTCTGATCACTGATCAGCGTAAGACGCTTGTTAAGTGGACGAACAATGACAATAAAGTTAGGTGCTGCACAATGGCATCCATGTCCAATGCATTACAATGCCAGCATAAGAACATGAGACTGCCAGGGACATATTAAATTACCTGCAAGAGTTGTATGGTGATCAGAGTCGCACAGTATGTTTTGAAGTGTCCAAGAGGCTCTTCAAGGCAAAGATGCGTGAGGGGCAGTCTGTCCACGATCACTGTTTGACTATGATCAAAGACCTAGAGGAGCTTGAGAAGCTCGATATGACCATGTATAAGGAATTGCAAATAGATCTGATCCTACAATCCCTTCTAGATTCATATGAACAGTTTATAGTAGACTACCATATGAACAAGATTGTATGCACCAAAACAGAATTGTTAAATGAATTGGTAACTACCTTAGGGACCTTGAAGAGTTCAAGGGGCATCGTTCTCGCTGTCGAGTTGGTTTCTACTTCCAAGAGAGAGTCTATTTGGAAGAAAAAGAAGCCTGCAAAGCAGCAGAAAAAGGACAAGAAGCCAAGTAAGGAAGTTCCAAGAAAAAAGGCCAATTGCAAGGAAAAGTGTTTCCATTGCATAATGGACGGCCATTGGAAGAGAAACTGTTCTACATACATGGGAAGCATAAAGAACATGAAGGGTGACAGACCTTTAGAAGGTTTGTCAGATATGCTCAGGATACTTAGGGACTGTTACCTATTGCTAGCAGAAATTTGATTTCTGTATTTTATTTAGCACAGAAAGATTTTTATTTATTTGAAAATTAAATTGATTCAAAATGGTTTTATGATTAACAGTCTCTATCACATACATATGGATGTATCTGTGAATATATCTGAGCAAACAGTGAATACCATAGGATCTAATAGATCCAAAAATGAGATAAATCTAAAGTATTTATGGCACCTCAGGCTTGGCCATATAGGAGAAGACAAAATAAACAAATTGGAGAAATATGAGCTTTTGGGCTCATTGACTTTCGAGTCATATTTGATTTGTGAATTCTGCCTTCAAGGAAAGATGGCCAAATTATCCTTTGTAGGACACAGGGAGATCTACTGAAATACTTATCCTAGTACACACTGATGTGTGTGGCCCATTCGATGTGCAGGCTAGGGGTTATAATTTTTACTTCATTTACCGATGATTACTCACGGTATGGATATGTGTATGAGACACAAATATGAAACTTTTGAAAGGTTCAAAAAGCTTAGATATGAAGTAGAAAAATAAGCACAAAAACTCATTAAGGTTCTTCGATCAGATCGAGGAAGTGAATACCTTAATGGAGAGTTTCGTGAATATCTCAAGGAGAATGGTATAGTTTCATAATGGACTCCTCCTGGAATACCTCAGCTCAATGGAGTGTCAGAGAGGAGGAATCGGACTCTATTGATATGGTCCAGTCCATGATGAGCTTCACTGATTTACCCTTGTTTCTTTAGATAGATGCCCTATTTTTAGCTATTTACTTGTTGAATAGAGTTCCCTCTAAAACCGTTCCTACCACACTGTATGAGATATAGTATGGTAAGAAACCAAGTCTTGGTCATCTCAAGATTTGGGGATGTCCGGCCCACGTCAAGAGACTACAGGCGGGCAAACTAGAGGCTAGGACCATAAGTGCTCGTTTTATAGGATATCCTAAAGAGTCATTAGGATACAATTTTTCGTCTCAGAGGATCACAATGTGTTTGTGAGCCGTCATGCCATCTTCTTGGAAAACCAGTTTATCCTTGATAGAGGCAGTGGGAGGAAAATTGAGCTTGAAGAGAATGTCTCTAAAAAGCAACGAGTCATGGATCCTATTGAACCCATTAATACAGAGCCAGTACACGATGTCCCTCAACCACCTCGCAGATCAAGTAGGGTCTTCCATCCTCCCGATAGATACTTAGGTATACTAGAAGAGGATACCGAGGAAATGTTCCTAGTGGGAGATAGGGATCACACGCAGGATCCCAAAACCTACAATGAGGCGATATCTGATATCGATTCTGAAAAATGGTTGGAAGCCATGAAGTCAGAGTTAGACTCCATGCATTCCAACCAAGTATGGACCTTAGTAGATCCACCAGAAGGTATTGTACCTATTGGATGCAAATGGATCTACAAAAGGAAGATAGGTTCGGATGGAGAGGTAGAGACCTATAAGGCAAGGCTTGTGGCGAAAGGGTATAGTCAGCGCAAGAGCATTGACTATCAGAAGACCTTTTCACCTGTAGCCATGCTGAAATCCATCCGAACATTGCTTGCCATTGCAGCATTTCATGATTATGAAATTTGGCAGATGGATGTGAAAACAGCTTTCCTGAATGGATATCTTGATGAAGACATCTATATGGAACAGCCTTTGGGTTTCACTTCCAGTGGTGGAGATCACAAGGTCTGCAAGCTGCAAAGGTCCATCTATGGACTAAAGCAAGCATCTCGGAGTTCGAACACTCGTTTCGATGACGCAATCAAAACGTTTGATTTCATCAAAAATGAAGAGGAACCGTGTGTTTACAAAAAGGTTAGTGGAGCGCTGTCGTATTTTTCGTACTGTACGTGGACGACATCCTCCTGATAGGGAATGATATTCCCATGCTAACCTCGGTCAAGGTCTGGTTATGAAAAGGGTCTCCATAAAAGACCTTGGGGAAGCATCCTATATTTTGGGAATAAGGTCTATAGAGATAGATCTAAAAGATGCTTGGCCTATCACAGAAGATGTACATAGAGGAAGTGCTGAAAAGGTTCAGCATGGAAAAACTCTAAAAGGGGTCTCTTACCCCTAAGGCATGGAATAAATCTCTCCAAGAAGATGTGCCCCAACACATCTGAAGAGATTCAACGCATGAGCAAGATCCCTATGCATCAGGCAATAGGGAGCCTCATGTATGCCATGCTGTGTTACATGACTTGATATAGTACATGCTGTGAATGTCACGAGCATATGTCAATCAAATCCAGGCAAAAAGCACTGGATAGCTGTGAAGAACAGTCTTAAGTACTTGAGAAGAACTAAGGACATGTTCTTGGTCTTTGGGAGAAGATCAGAGTTGAAGGTAGAAGGATGCACACATATTGATGATAGAAAGTCTACATCAGAATATGTGCAATGGTGGTTCAGTAAATTGGAAGAGTTCCAAACAACCGATCATTATAGATTCTACCTTAGAAGCTGAATGTTAAGCCGTATCTAAGGGTGCAGTGGAAACCTTCTGGTTAAAAGTTCATTGCAGAGTTAGGT
>NW_024068886.1:0-88111 GCF_009389715.1 Phoenix dactylifera | reverse complement strand
TAAAAAAGAGGAAAGGAGGGGGAAAGAGAATAGTTTTGAATATTTTGGGAATAATGGGAGGTGATCAATTTCATTTGAAGATGGAAGGTCGTCCGGAAGCCATGCTCGGCTAAACGTCTAGTCTAGGGCTGGGATGAAGCCCTAGCAATGTATCAGAGCATTGTAGTTCTTATTTTCTTCATTATTTTGGAGCTTGTTTAAATTCTTATCTTCAATGAAATATTTCTTTTATGATATTTAAACCTTGAGCATGCCATTTACTATTTATATTTGCCAAAGTAGTCTAAGATGATCCATGCCTAGGAAGCTGAGGTGTGCTGCATCCTAGTTAGCATAATTAGGCAGACACTTCATGCTATACCTAAGATGGATCTTCCTAAAACCTCTTTATGTTTTTATTTTAAAAGGCTTGTAGCCAATTTGCATGCCTCTCCAAGAGATAAACATTAAGAACACAGTCCCTAATGCAATGCTACGCGGTAAATTCCAAACCCTAGATCCATCTACTTTGATAAATTTCAATTCGTACTCATAGATTAATTTAGTTAAATCAAGTTAGCAATTTTTCTTTTTGATTTGTTATTAAAAAAAAAACTAGTCTCCAATCTCTGTGGACCGACATCCGTAATCACTATCCTACAGGATACGTGCTATTGCGTGGTTTACTTTTGATCCAGCCCTTCATCCTCTTCGTCCGCGATCTGCCTCCCGGCACCACGCCCCGGAATCAGCCGCTGTGATCCCTTCTTCCTTCTCTCCGCATGCGCCGGACGGCTATAAGAGGGGAGGGGGCGTTCGATGGCAAGGAAAAAGGGGAGCTCGGTTGGGAGAGGGGGGGAGCGGGCTTCGACAGAAAGAGGGGACCCCCTGTTTTGTTGAAGAAAAGGAAGGAGAAAGCCGTGCGTGGAAGGGAGTGAAGAGTAATTTTTTTTATGAAGATGGGAGGACTTTCGGCCACCATGAGCAGCTAAATCTTGGTTTAGGGGTTTGATGAAGCCGTGGATGAGTATTTATGTTGCATTTCTTTGATTTTTAGCATTGTAAGACAGTTGCATATTTAATGAAATTATGATCTTGAAATGTCTTGTTTAATTTGTGTAAGATGTTTATCTTGTAGAAAGCCTCTGCATGAATTAATATAGTTTATCGAAATCGAATTCAATACCTGTGGTTTGGAGGAGATTGTTATGCAACTACCAGATTTATCTTTGAGAAATTAATCATCAGATGAATCATGCTAAATAGGACAGACCATGCCTATCCTTAGAGAAGATGGTTTGTACCTGGCTTAGATGACTCATACTGTGGGTTAGATTTCAACTTTTTATATGATTGCCCTAACTTGTAGTTAAGAGCAATCAGATCATACACGCATCTAAATCATTGAAAGCATCATATTTACAAATCCATCGGTGGATTCTAACCCTAAACATCTCTTCCCGTAAAATATTCCTACTACTGCATTCATCTTACTTTTAGCTCTCATTAATCGATAACTTAAAATTCTTTTTACTCTAGCTTATGCCTTTGAATTAATTTAGTTAAATCAAGTTAGCAAATTCTTCTTCTTGATTTACTTTTAAAAGAAAAATAACTTATTCTCCAATCCCTATGGACTGACACCCGTAATCACTATCCTACAGGATACGTGCTATTGCGTGGTTTATCTTTGAAATTGAAATAACCGATCAAGGATTCCCACAATCCTAATTAGATTAGGATTTTGAATTTATTTTGGATTCCTACTTGGAATAGGATTTCTAGAAATCCTAATTGGATTAGGACTTTGGATTCAAATTAGAGTCCTAATTGGATTAGGATTAAAATTAAATAAGTCCTAATTGGATTAGGATTTATTAAGTCCCAATTAATTATTAATCTAATGAATCAAAATGACTCCTAATTAGATTAGGATTGAAGGGTTCAATTGAGTCATGATTCATTAAGTTTTAATTGGATTAGGACATTGCATGGATCAAACCCAAAATTGGTTTACCCTTGGACTAAGCCTAATTAGATTAGGGCTTAGCCACATTAGGGCATCCCAATCCTCCTTAGAGGAGGATTAGGGCTAACCAAGAGGGAGGGGCACAAGCATTACTTTCCTTCTTCTTTCATTTCGGAGCCCATCACTACCATTACTTTCCTTCTCTCCATATCTTCTTTCTAGCCTCTCGGCATTAGCATTGCTCTCCCTTCTCATGGGCGGCCAATGTCTCCATCACATTTTCTAAGACATTGCCTAGCCTTTTCCCTCCTTGGTGCGGCAACACAAGAGGGGTCGGCGCCCCTCTTGGAAAGTGATCAAGGGCTCCTAATTTGTAGGAGCCCTTCATGCTTTAAAAGGAGGTGTGGGCGGCACCCTAGGGCAATTGATAGAAGCCCTCTCCCCTCCAAGCCGTGGCCTCCCTCTCCTCTTCCTTGGTTCAGCCGCAAGCAAGGAAGAAAGCTCCAAGGTGTTGGCGGCCATCTTCTTCCCTCCTCCTTGGTTCCAACGCAGGGAAAAAGGAAGAAGGCTGCAGGGGCTTTGATCCTTCTCTACTCTTCATCCTTCTTCTTCCTTCTCTCAAGCACAATCAAGGGTTGGTCAAAAGGAAGGAGATCAGCCATTGAAAGAAGTCTCTGCAAGGAAGCTAGCACCCCGGGGAGACAAGGAAGCTTTGATCGGATCTCTGCTTTGTGTGGATACCCGTAGAGGTCGGACACTTGAACGGCTTCAAACGAACCTTCATCCTAAAACCACGAACTCCAGTTTGCGGTGATCATCTACCCGCACAAGGTGAAGATCTGATCTTCCAATTGTTTTAAAAGTTTTTAATTCTAATCTATCTACGAACGGTCTTGAAACAACGTTCATGCGATGAACGGTTGATCCCGCGCATGCCTCTTCCGCTGCATCTGAATTGAATTTTTAAAATTTTTCTGTGGCATAGGCGGGTTCCCAACAGTGGTATCAGAGCCAGGTTTCATAGTTTAAGATTAGAATTAATTTTAAACAGGCATATAAGATCTGAAAATTGAAAGATTATGCATGCTAAAATTTTTCTGCATGCAGATTTTTTCAAGGGTGCTGATTTTTACATGCTGATTTTTATGTGATAAATTGATGATTCTAATTGCATTGTTAATGGGATTACAAAGTTTAGAATCATGTTTAGCATGATCAGCAACCTATGTCATAAAATAATCAATCAGATTTCAGATCTGAAAATTATAATTGTTGCATACGGTGATGATCATAGGATTCAAATCCTTTTGGTATCAAATGTAATGACCTGCGATGTGATCTGTAATGTCATGTAATTTTTCAGATGCTTGCATGCATCTTATTTGATGTTTTGAGGGGCCTGTGTGCCTCCTAAAAAGGGATGTAATATATATTTTTATTTTATATATATCTGGTTGTATTTCTATGATGTGATGTACGTCAACGATCAAGTCAAAGACAGTACATGGGATGAACGGCGATCTGAGCGGTTGATGGCGATTGGATCAAGAGTTGATCAAGGATCGAATCAAGAAGGCTTGGAACCAATTTTAAGAGTTGAAGACCAGTAGATCGATTGACGTGCATGTGCTTGTAATATGACCTAATTAGAATCCATGATCATCACCTATTTAAAGTTTAGCTTTATTTATTGCTGCGATTATAACTGCCTGCGATGTGCCCTTTGCATGTGATGTGAATGAGAGCGGGGTAGATAGGTTTACATATGATGTAGCAAATCCAATTGAGACCTAAATTAAAACCTCCTCAATCAAGTCGAGAGTGAACCAACATGAGCGAGTCATATTAGATTAATTGATCTAATTGGTGTCTAGGAAAGCATGAAAGGTGGTTACTTAATTAGGACCTTACTCTCTGAGTAAGAGGAGCCTCCCACCTGCTTACCTGGCCAATTGCTCGATTACCTCTTATGAAGAGCTCAAGTTGCAAACATTAAGACCTGATTAACCGATATTAAGTCCATAGGTCTTCCACCGTAGTAGAGCTGCTAAGGTCTTTTTGATGTTGATTTGTCTCGGCTGGATATAGTGGGCAAGTTGCATCGGAGGACTGGACCTCTCTATAGACATGAGATGTTGTAGGGTAAAGCTGGAGTTGGGCACCAATAACTGTTAGGTGAGGACCCAATGATGACTTTATTTCTACGGTTATACGGTGGGTCTGACTTAACTAAGAAACGGGACCAATAACTATTAGGTGAGGTCTTCATGGCTTAGAGACCAAGTAGCACTGCAACATGCTTGAGAAGCATTGTACAAGAGTTGTACACTCATCTATGTATGTGTCACCAATAACTGTTAGGTGAGGTGGCATATAAATCGGTAGGACCGCAATACCCAATAGAAATTCTAGTCGTGTAGGTTTTTCCGTTTTCCTACCAGGAGAGTGTGAGGAATTCGTGAAAATAGTGGGAGGTACATTTGTTCTAAAAGATCCTAGAATAGATTAGGATCAAGTACAAAAGTCTAACTAGAATCTTTACTCTCTGCAGATCATAATGTCAGCCTCAAACCCTTTGACCCGTATTCTTGAGACCAACCGATTGACCGGTACCAATTAAAGAGACTGGCTTAGAAATCTCAAAATTGTTCTGAGTTGTGAGAAAATAGGCTATGTGCTCGACAATGACATCCCCACATTACCAGCACGTCCGACTACTGATCAGCGTGCGACGCATGAAAAGTGGACAGACGATGGCATTAGGGTCAAGTGCTATATCATGGCATCCATGTCCAATGAACTCCAATGCCAGCATGAGAATATGAAGACTGCTAGGGACATACTAGCACACCTGTAAGAGTTGTATGGTGAGCAGAGTTGCACAGCTCGTTTTGAAGTGTCCAAGAGGCTCTTCAAAGCAAAGATGCGCGAGGGGCAGTCTGTCCATGATCACGGTCTGACTATGATCAAGGACCTGGAGGAGCTTGAGAAGCTCGGTATGAACATGCACAAGGAATTGCAAGTAGATCTGATCCTTCAATCCCTTTCTGATTCATTTGGACAGTTTATAGTAAACTACCACATGAATAAGATTGAATGCACTAAGACTGAACTGTTAAACATGTTGGTAACTGCTGAGGGAGCCTTGAAAGGTTCAAGGGGCAATGTCCTTGCTGCTGAGTTGACTTCTGGTTCCAAGAGAAAGTCTACTTGGAAGAAAAAAAGCCTGCGAAGAAGCAGAAGAAAGACAAGAAGCCAAAGAAGGAAGTTCAAAAGAAAAAGGCTAATGACAAAGAAAAATGTTTCCACTGCAATGTCGACGGCCACTGAAAAAGGAACTGTTCTTCATACCTCGAGAACTTGAAGAACAAGAAGGCTGACACACCTTCAGAAGGTATAGACTTGATCATAATTGAAACTAATCTAACAGTTTCTTCTACTTCTAGTTGGATTATAGATTCTGGTTCTAGTGCTCATTTATGCACTACCATGCAGGGTCTAAAAAAAAGTGGAAGGCTGGCGGAAGGTGCGGTAACCCTTCGGATTGGTAACGGAGCAAAAGTTGCTGCTGTGGCTGTGGGCACCTACCATCTGCGACTACCGTCTGGTTTTAGTTTATTACTTAGAGACTGCTATTATGTACCTGCTGCTAGCAGAAATTTAATTTCTGTTTCATGTCTAGCACAGGAAGGTCATATTTTTATATTTGACAAATACTGCTGTTCTATTTATTTCAAAAATAAAATAGTCGCACGTGGTTTTATGATTGACAGTTTCTATCATTTGCATATGGATGTATCTGTAAATATGTCTGAGCAAGAAGTGAGTGCCAAAGGATCCAAGAGATCCAGGGATGAGATAAACCAAAAATATTTGTGGCACCTCAGACTTGGCCATATTGGAGAAGACAGAATGAACAAAATAGATAAAGATGGGCTTCTCGGCTCATTGACTTCTGAGTCATATCCAGTTTGCGAGTCCTGTCTTCAAGAAAAAATGGCTAGATTGCCCTTTGTAGGACATGGGAAGAGGACCACTGAAATACTTACCCTGGTATACACAGATGTGTGTGGCCCATTCGATGTGCAAGCAATGGGACGTTATTCGTACTTCATTACCTTTACCGATGATTATTTACGGTATGGGTATGTGTATCTTATGAGACACAAATCTGAATCTTTTGAAAAGTTCAAAGAGTTCAGAAATGAAGTAGAAAAACAAACTGGAAAATCTCTTAAGGCTCTTCGATCAGATCGAGGAGGAGAATACCTTAGTAGGAAATTTTGGAACTATCTCAAAGAGAATGGCATAGTCTCACAATGGACTCCTCCAGGTACACCTCAACTTAACGGGGTGTCAGAGAGGAGAAATCAGACTCTATTGGATATGGTCCGGTCTATGATAAGCTTCACTGATTTACCTATGTTTCTTTGGGGAGATGCCTTACTTACCCAGTATATCTTCTGAATAGAATTTCCTCTAAATCCGTTCCTACCACACCGTATGAGATATGGCATGGTAAGAAACCAAGTCTTGGTCATCTCAAGATTTGGGGATGTCCGGCCCACGTCAAAAGACTACAGGTGGACAAACTAGAGGCTAGGACCATAAGTGCTCGTTTTATAGGATATCCTAAAGAGTCATTAGGATACAATTTTTACGTCTCAGAGGATCACAATGTGTTTGTGAGCCATCATACCATCTTCTTGGAAAACCAGTTTATCCTTGATAGAGGCAGTGGGAGGAAAATTGAGCTTGAAGAGAAAGTCTCTGAAAAGTAACGAGTCATGGATCCTATCGAACCTATTCATACAGAGCCAGTACACGATGTCCCTCAACCACTTCGCAGATCTAGTAGGGTCTCCCATCCTTCTGATAGATACTTAGATATGCTACAAGAGGATACTAAGGAAATGTTCCTCATGGAAGATAGGGATCACATACAGGATCCCAAACCTATGACGAGGCGATATTTGATATCGATTCCGAGAAATGGTTAGAAGCTATGAAGTCAGAATTAGACTCCATGCATTCCAACCAAGTCTGGACCTTAGTGGATCCACCAAAAGGTATTGTACCTATTGGATGCAAATAGATCTACAAAAGGAAGATAGGTTCGGATGGAAAGGTAGAGACCTATAAGGCAAGGCTGGTAGCGAAAGGGTATAGTCAGCGCGAAGGCATTGACTATCAGGAGACCTTTTCACCTATAGCCATGCTGAAATCCATCCGAATATTGCTTGCCATTGCAGCATTTCATGATTATGAAATCTGGCAGATGGATGTGAAAACTGCTTTTTTGAATGGATATCTTAATGAAGATATCTATATGGAACAGCCTTTAGGTTTCACTTCCAGTGATGGAGATCACAAGGTCTGCAAGCTGCAAAGGTCCATTTATGGACTAAAGCAAGCATCTCGGAGTTGGAACACTCGCTTCGATGGCACAATCAAAACGTTTGATTTCATCAAAAATGAAGAGGAACCGTGTGTCTATAAGAAGGATAGTGGGAGTGCTGTCGTGTTTCTCGTATTATACGTGGACGACATCCTCCTGATAGGGAATGATATTCCCATGCTAACCTCGGTCAAGGTCTGGTTGTCAAAAGAGTTCTTCATGAAAGATCTTGGGGAAGCATCCTATATTTTGGGAATAAAGTTCTATAGAGATAGATCTAAAAGGATGCTTGGCCTATCACAGAAGATGTACATAGAGGAAGCGCTGAAAAGGTTCAGCATGGAAAACTCTAAAAGGGGTCTCTTACCCCTAAGGCATGGAATTCATCTCTCCAAGAAGATGTGCCCCAACACATCTGAAGAGATTCAACACATGAGCAAGATCCCCTATGCATCAGCAATAGGGAGCCTCATGTATGCCATGCTATGTACACGATCTGATATAGCCCTTGCTGTGAGTGTCACAAGCAGATATCCGTCGAATCCAGGTGAAGAACTCTAGACAGCTGTGAAGAATATTCTTAAGTACTTGAGAAGAACTAAAGATTTATTCTTGGTCTTTGGAGGATCATCAGAGTTAAAGGTAGAAGGGTACACAGATTCAGACTTCATGACTGATGTCGATGATAGAAAGTCAACATCTGGATATGTGTTCTTGTGCAATGGTGGTACGGTGAATTGAAAAAGCTCTAAACAACTGATCATTGCTGATTCTACTATGGAAGCTAAATACATCGCCACCTCTGAAGCTGCTAAAGAAGGCTTCTGGTTCAAAAAATTCATTGCAGAGTTGGACGTGATGACATCAGATGCCATAATACTTTACTGCGATAATAATGGCGCCATAGCTCTTGCTAAGGAGCCAAGGTCTCATCAGAAGTCCAAGCACATTGAGCGGCGCTTCCACCTCATACGCGACTATGTTGAGAAGAAGTATGTCGAGGTGCAGAGAGTAGACTCCGCGGACAACGTGGCAGACCCATTCACTAAGCAGCTGAGTCAGCAAAAGACTGAAGCCCACCTTGAGAAGATGGGACTATGATATATGACCAATTGGCGTTAGTGCAAGTGGTAGATTGTTAGATGTATGCCCTAGAAGCCAATCTGGCTGACACATTGTTAATTCTAGGGACATAATTTTATACTTGACTATTTATTATTGAATAAATAAAAGGCATCTTTTTCATTCATATTGTTTATGTGTCTATGAATCATCCAAAAATTAATAAGATAATGATGCATATCCTTAAGAGTTAAGAATTTGAGCCATGCATCATTGGTGATTAATTTCTGAATGCTCCTGATCAATGGATCATCACGAGGATGGTGATCGATACAATCAGTGCACACATTGCTTTCCTTATGGATGGTCGAAACTCGAGTCCACAGTGTGGCGACACTGAAGTAATAGTGCAGGTGCTTGTTAAGAACAAGGGTACTGAGCGTGACCAAGACAAGAAGTCACTTGGATGTCTATCCACTCGTCAGTGACTTGCTTGATGTTGCAGTAGTATGACTGGTCCTTTGACCTGCGATGCTTCGACTACTCATAGTGAGGTTATTGTAGTTGGACTGCACATATACATGGTCTCTAGCCATATGGGTCCATGCAGTGTAGATTGGCTGCAGTAGGTTCACTATAGGAGTAGGGTATGCACCTATAAGGAATCTATCGATCTTGATAGATAAGAAGAGAACCTATATGATTTATAAGATTGAGTTCGTAAGATCTCGGCCGGGGCAGATTGTATAGTGAACAAAGAGTTTTCCACTCTCGAGCTTAAGTCGAATAAATCTTGACATATGACAGATGATGGGGTTTGACGAGTTATCCATGACCTCCATCCTGTAGGGATCCACGATAGTAGGACTGTATCATACGTTAACTGCACCTAGAGGTTCATCATTCTATTCTACTGGGTAGCCACTGTATGCTGCTAGGTGTCACTGGTGGATGGTGAGACTCACAGGAAATATCTCGATGATCGATAAACCCTAATGAGTTGAGTTGGAATCGTTCCAACCCATTGAAAGGAGTTTTCAATGATATTGAGATAAAGATCGCAATATATCTCACTACCAATCAGAATAGAACCCATGGGGTCACACACACTAGAAGTATTGACCGATCCGATGGTTGAAAAGTGATTTGGAATCACAAGTAATCAATTCGATTGATAATCAATTGAAGAAGGAACAATGGGATTAATTAATTGGACTTAAATACAAATTCTACTTAGAGTAGGATTCCTAGAGTCCTAATTGGATTAGGACTGGGGTCCTACTTGGAGTAGGACAGGGATTCCTACTTGATGTAGGATTCCCACAATCCTAATTAGATTAGGATTTTGAATTTATTTTGGATTCCTACTTAGAATAGGATTCCTAGAAATCCTAATTGGATTAGGACTTTGGATTCAAATTAGAGTCCTAATTGGATTAGGATTAAAATTAAATAAATCCTAATTGGAATAGGATTTATTAAGTTCCAATTAATTATTAATCTAATGAATTAAAATGACTTCTAATTAGATTAGGATTGAAGGGTTCAATTGAGTCATGATTCATTAAGTTCTAATTGGATTAGGACATTGCATGGATCAAACCCAAAATTGGTTTATCCTTGGACTAAGCCTAATTAGATTAGGGCTTAGCCACATTAGGGCATCCCAATCCTCCTTAAAGGAGGATTAGGGCTAACCAAGAGGGAGGGGCTTGCGCCCCTCCCCTTTTCCCTCCTTGGTGCGGCAACACAAGAGGGGCCGACGCCCCTCTTGGAAAGTGATCAAGGGCTCCTAATTTGTAGGAGCCCTTCATGCTTTAAAAGGAGGTGTGGGCGGCACCCTAGGGCAATTGATAGAAGCCCTCTCCCCTCCAAGCCGTGGCCTCCCTCTCCTCTTCCTTGGTTCAGCCGCAAGCAAGGAAGAAAGCTCCAAGGTGTTGGCAGCCATCTTCTTCCCTCCTCCTTGGTTCCAACGTAGGGAAAAAGGAAGAAGGCTGCAGGGGCTTTGATCCTTCTCTACTCTTCATCCTTCTTCTTCCTCCTCTCAAGCACAATCAAAGGTTGATCAAAAGGGAGGAGATCAGCCATTGAAAGAAGTCTCTGCAAGGGAGTTAGCACCCCGGGAAGACAAGGAAGTTTTGATCGGATCTCTGCTTCGTGTGGATACCCGTAGAGGCCGGACACTTGAACGGCTTCAAACGAACCTTCATCCTAAAACCACGAACTCCAGTTTGCGGTGATCATCTACCCGCACAAGGTGAAGATCTGATCTTTCAATTGTTTTAAAAGTTTTTAATTCTAATCTATCTACGAACGATCTTGAAACAACGTTCATGCGATGAACGGTTGATCCCGCGCATGCCTCTTCCGCTGCATCTGAATTGAATTTTTAAAATTTTTCTGCGGCATGGGCGGGTTCCCAACACTTCCGTCATTGAATTAGAAATTCAGGTAGTCCGGTACCAAAGTACAGTGAGTTGCTTGCTAGTCACAGGTTGCAGTCTCAGGTCAGAGGGCCAAATTTATACCCATATCTACTCGGAACATCTCTCGACAGTAGAGTATTCCGGAATTGGTCACGTTCGGTGAAATGTACTCCTACACTTCACCTGTATGGCATATCAGTGTCTCCACACTCCTTGGTTAAGAGGACAACCAACGTATATATCACACAACAACCTAATCTCGATAATGTTGTCGTCCTAGTAACAACATATCATTTGGTCGCGAACAAGTTTAAGGACTCAAAGATAAATCCTCCTTTATCATAACATAAGTCCTAAGGACTTCATCATATAAGAGTTCATTTGAAGATGAAATGATGAATAATGCCAAATAATACTTTATTAATTTATCAATTCATTTACAAAATTCAATCATCAATATGCTGACGATTGACATTTAGGATACAATTTCCAACAACTCCCACTTAGCCTAAAGCCAATCGGCACAGTATCTAATACCCATCTTCGACTTGTGTTTGTTGATCTCTTTGATGCCGAGAACTTTGGTAAATGGGTCAGCCAGATTTTCTTTTGTATCAATCTTCTGAAGATCAATATCACCTCGTTCTATAATCTCTCGAACCAGGTGATAGCATCGCAGAATATGCTTGGTCCGCTGATGTGCTTTAGGTTCCTTTGCCTGAGCTATGGCTCCAGTGTTATCACAAAATATTGGAACTGGACCATCAATGGAAGGTGCCACTCCCGGCTCAGTGATGAACTTGCGCAACCATACGGCTTCCTTGGCTGCATCAGATGCTGCGATGTATTCTGCTTCACATGTAGAATCTACCACTGTATGCTGCTTGGAACTCTTCCAGCAGATGGCCCCATCCTTAAGAGTAAAGATATATCCCGATACGCTCTTGCTATCATCTTGATCGACTGAAAACTTGAATCGGTATATCCTTCAAGTTTTAAGTCAGAATCACTATAGACAAGCCACTGATCTTTAGTATTTCTCAAATACTTAAGAATGGTTTTCACAACCTTCCAATGATTGCTACCTGAATCAGACTGGTATCTGCTCACTACTCCTAGTGAGTATGCCACGTCTGGTCTAGTACATGTCATGGCATACATTATAGATTCCATTGCCGAAGCATATGAAATTCTATCCATACTCTCTCTTTCTTGAGGGGTTGTCGGACAATCCCTTTTAGAGAGGTTAATTCCATGGCCCATCGGAAGATAGTCTTTCTTGGAATTAATCATACTGAACTTCTTCAGTATAGTATCAATGTATGTGAATTGGGATAATCCAAGCAATCTTCTAGATCTATCTCTATAGATCTTCATCCCTAGGATGTAAGATGCTTCTCCCAAATCTTTTACATCCATTTGCCAGATTTCATAGTCTAAATGTGCTGCTATCGCAAGCACAATCCGAATGGACTTGAGCATTGCTATAGGAGAAAATATCTCATCATAGTCAATACCATAATGTTGACGATATCCTTTAGCAACCAGACGGACTTTATAGGTCTCTACCTTTCCGTCTGCGCCCCATTTTCTTTTGAATATCCACTTACACCCTATGGGTTTAATTCCTTCGGATGGGTCAACTAATGTCCATACATCATTGACCTTCATGAATTCCATTTCGGATTGCATGGCTCCAAGCCATTTATTAGAGTCATACCTCTGCATTGCATCCATATATGTGATCGGATCCTCATCGTTTTCATCAAGTTCGATAGGATCCCCATCCTGGACCAAGAAACCGTAGTATCTGTCCGGCTGACGTGGTACTCTACCTGATCGCCTTAATGGTGCATCTAAGATGGGTTCTGGATTTGATCTAATCAACTCCGACTCAATTGGTTCAGTGGATGGTGTCAGTTCTTCTACATGTTGAACTTTTCTAAGCTCAACATTAGAGCTTTTAGTTCCTTCACTAAGAAATTCTTTCTCTAGGAAAACAGCTCTATTGCTTATGAACAACTTTTGTTCTTCAGCAAAGTAGAAGTAATATCCTTTAGTTTCTTTAGAATAACCAATAAAGAAACATTTGTCAGACTTGGGTTCAAGTTTGTCTGTCTTCAAACGTTTGACGTACGCTGGACACCCCCAAACCCTAAGGTGAGAGAGCATCAGCTTACGTCCAGTCCACATCTCATGTGGTATTTTATTTACAGACTTACTTGGAACCTTATTTAGAATATAGCAGGCTGACTCAAGAGCATATCCCCAAAAGGATATGGGCAGATCAGCAAACCCCATCATGGATCGAACCATGTCTAACAGAGTTCGATTTCTCCTTTCTAACACACCATTATATTGTGGTGTACCAGGAGGAGTCCATTGGAAGAGAATCCCATTTTCTTCTAGATATGTCAAAAACTCACAGGAGAGGTATGAAGAGAAAATATCCCGCAAAATCCGATAAAATCGGATGCCAGGTCAGAAAATTAGTTTTAAAATTTTATCTATTTATTTATAACAGGTATAAATAAATAACATAACTATATTATGTTTACCATACCTCGATCCCGCAGCGGAATATGGTCGAGGTACTCTGGAACAGAATCTGGTATAGGGCCAAGTGCTGGATCAGATACTGGATCGGATGCTAAATCTGGTACTGGATCGGAAACTGGATCTGGTGCCGGATCTGGTACTGGTGGATCTGGTGCTATGCGAGGCCCGGATGTACGGACCCTCTACTTCACACGCATGCCAAGAAATGCAGGAAGGTAGGATGATGTCTGTATAGTGCAAAAACCCTTTTGCAAATAAACCCCTGGAAGAAAAGAATTTCAAAAATTCTTTCTTCCTTTTTTTTTTCTTTCTTTTCTTCTTTTTTTCCGTTTCCTTTTTCTCTCTTTTACAGGCTACTCAAAAAATCATGAATCTCCCCTCCCCCCAAATAAAATCTCTAGCTATGAATGAAGAGAAAGCTAGCCTATATATAGGCAAAGACAAGGCTGAACCAGGGAAGAGAAAACGCCAAAAGGGAAGAGTGAACGCCAAACGTTTCATGATTTTATTGAATTTTTTGAACCGTTTGATTTCAATTAAATTAGTACTATATTAAAGAGGTTTCAAAACCGAAGAGACACGTCTCTTCGGATCTTCAAATGGTAGCCGAAAGAGGGAAGATCAAGCGGCCTTCGATGTGTTCGGAAGAAGAAGAAGTAACGCGGTCCACGAGAGAAGTATTTGCAGAAAAAAATTGGTCCACTGGACCGAGGAAGAAACCAGAACCAACAAAAAAAAACGTGTCATTCAATTAGAGGGGCAAACAAGTAAATATCCAAATCAAATTTGACTTTTCTTAAATGGGTTAATTCAAATGGGCTGAATCAAATGGGCTTGGGTCCATTATTGGTTCTAAACCAAATTGAAGACCAATTTGAAAGATTTTGGATCCGAAAAAATTCCACATAAATCTGATTCATGTGAACTCCAATTAGTTCAATTTTCAGATCAATCCAAGTCACACTTGGACTAGAATAAATATGGAATAAATTCTAATAAAATCATCATTAAGCCCAATTACATTCATTTGAATCCAATTCAAAACCAAACTCAACAAATGAGTCCAAATCAATTTCAATTACATTAATTGAAACTTGATTAAGCCAGAATACAGACATAATTAAATACACATCCATGAAATTCAGTATGTACCTCATGTTCAGTGCTAGCTGAACATAGACAAAACCAAATCTCAAATGACCCACAATTTAATTCTCAATTAAATTGGATCAAGTCCTTCCTACTTAACTTGACTTATGTGCGTGACTCCGATAGGTTCGAACACTAAGCCGGTAGTACATGAACCACTCCATGCACTAATCGAGGTGACCATCTAGCAATGATACCCGATGTCCAGATAGGTCGAATATGCAAAGCAACATTCAAGAACCCATTCATATGGTTACCGCATAATTCATCCTTTTGACCAACGATGCTCAAGATGACCTAAAGTGAACTGTCATACTTTGGTCCGGTCATCCATATTGTATTTCAATTAATTAAATTCAAGTGACCAATCACTTGGTTTACCCTGGCCAAGGTTTTACTAAATTGAAACACAGCGAAACATCAACTCCTAAAATCTGGAGCGGTCAATCCCTTCTTGACTCATACACAGACTTCGCGAGTACTTAACTGCACCCAGCAACTTTTCAATATCTGAATTAGAAATTCAGATCGTTCAGTGCTAAAGTATAGTGAGTTGCTTGCAAGTCACCGTGATAGTCTCAGGTCTAAGGGATACTTATGCCCATATGCTTTGTGAGCTAACTCCTGACAGTGGAGTGCATACAACGACCTATACTTGACATAGCTATTGTCCAATTAATAGCTTGTCATTTGGTCGCGAACCAATTTAAGGACTAAATGATAAAACCTCCTTTATCCACTAAATTAGTCCTAAGGACTTCATCACAATACACAGGAGTTCCTATTTGAAGATGCAACACTTGTGATGAAAAGAATGCCAGAATAGATTTTATTATTCATTAAATAAAACATATACATTATTCTTACAATAAAAATTGGCTTTGGGACACAATTCCCAACAACTCCCACTTGAACTAAAGCCAATTTGTACAGTATCTAATACCCATCTTCGATTTGTGATAATCGAACTCCTTTACAGCAAGGGCTTTAGTGAATGGGTCAGCTAAGTTTTTCTTTCCATCGATCTTATGAAGATTGATGTCACCTCGTTCCACAATCTCTCGTACAAGGTGGTAGCGACGCAAAATGTGCTTGGTCTTATGGTGAGACTTTGGTTCCTTCGCTTGTGCAATAGCTCCAGTGTTGTCACAGTACAAAAGAACTGGACCGTTGATTGAGGGAACCACACCAAGTTCATTGATAAACTTTTTTATCCAAACAGCTTCCTTTGCGGCATCTGATGCAGCAATATATTCTGCTTCACATACTGAATCGGCTACTGAATGCTTGGAACTTTTCCAGCAGATTGCTCCTCCATTAAGGGTAAACACATAACCTGACATACTCTTACTGTCATCATGATCTGACTGAAAACTAGAGTCTGTTAACCCCACAAGTTTTAAATCAGATTCTCCATATATTAACCATTGATCCTTAGTATTTCCTAAATACTTTAGGATGGTTTTCACCACCTTCCAATGGTTTTCACCCGGATCAGATTGATACCGACTCGCTACTGCTAGTGAGTAAGCAACATCTGGTCTTGTACATGTCATGGCGTACATTATAGATCCAATTGCAGAAGCATATGGGACTCTACTCATACGCACTCTCTCTTCAGAAGTTGTCAGACAATCTTTCTTAGAGAGGAAAATTCCTTGGCCTATCGGAAGATAGCCTTTCTTGGAATTCTCCATGCTAAACCGTTTTAGCAAAGTATCAATGTACGTGGATTGGGATAATCCAAACATTCTCTTAGATCTATCTCTATAGATCTTTATCCCTAGGATGAAAGATGCTTCTCCCAAATCTTTCATGGAGAACTGTGATGATAGCCAGAGTTTTATATTTTGTAATGCAGGGATGTCGTTCCCAATTAAGAGAATATCATCCACATACAAGACAAGAAATATAATCACAGAATTATTTGCCCACTTGTAAACACAAGGTTCTTCTTCGTTCTTAACGAAGCCAAACGTTTTGATTGTTTTATCGAAACATTTGTTCCAACTTCGAGAAGCTTGCTTAAGTCCATAAATGGACTTCTGTAGTTTTAATATCTTAGACTCGTCTGTGGAAATGAAACCCTCAGGTTATATCATATACACCTCTTCTTCCAGCTCACCATTTAGAAAAGCTGTTTTCACATCCATTTGCCAGATTTCATAATCCAGATATGCAGCTATAGTAAGCAAAATCCGAATAGATTTGAGCATTGCCACAGGAGAAAAAGTCTCGTCATAGTCAATACCATAACATTGACGAAATCCCTTGGCAACCAGACGGGCTTTATAGGTCTCCACCTTTCCGTCTGCGCCTCTCTTTCTTTTGAAGATCCATTTGCACCCTATGAGTTTTATCCCTTCGGGTGGATCAACTAGTGTCCATACACTATTGATTTTCATGGACTCCATTTTGGATTTCATGGCATTAAGCCACAACTCAGAGTCGGACCTCTGCATAGCATCCATATAGGTGATCGGATCCTCATTGTTCTCATCGAGCTCAATAGGATCCGCGTCATGGACCAAGAAACCGTAGTATCTATCCACTTGACGTGGTACTCTACCGGATCGCCTTAATGGTACCTCTATACTGGGCTCCGGGTTTGATCTAATCAAAACCGATTCTGTGGGTTCAGTAGATTGTGTTAAATCTTCCACCTGCTGAACTTCACTAAGTTCAACCTTAGAGGCAACAATTCCTTCACCAAGGAATTCCTTTTCCAAAAATGTTGCCTTAAGTCCTACGAACACCTTTTGTTCATTAGAAAGGTAAAAGTAATAACCCCTAGTTTCTTTGGGGTACCCAACAAAATAACACTTGTCAGACCTAGGACCAAGTTTGCCAGTTTGAGAATGTTTAACATAAGCCGGACACCCCCAAACCCTAAGGTAAGAAAGTATCGGCTTACGCCCAGTCCATATCTCATATGGAGTCTTCTCTACGGACTTACTTGGAACTTTATTTAGTATTATACATGCAGATTCTAAAGCGTAACCCCAAAAAGACAAAGGCAGACTAGTAAACCCCATCATGGATCGAACCATGTCAAACAATGTTCGATTCCTCCTCTCGGACACACCATTATGCTGCGGTGTTCCAGGAGGGGTCCATTGAGAAAGAATCCCATTCTCCTCTAGATAAGTCAAAAAATCACCGGAAAGGTATTCTCCTCCTCGGTCTGACCGAAGGATCTTAATACACTTTCCAGTCTGTTTTTCTACTTCATTACGAAATCGTTTGAACATTTCAAATGATTCCGACTTATGTTTCATTAGATAGACATATCCATATCTAGATAGGTCATCTGTGAAGGTTATGAAGTAGGTATAACCATCTTTGGCACTTGTGTTCATAGGTCCACATACATCAGTATGTATGAGTCCAAGAACATCGCTGGATCTTTCACCTTTTCCTGTAAAAGGTGACTTGGTCATTTTACCAAGAAGACATGATTCACAAGTCGGCAATGATTCATAATCATTGATTTCTAAAATGCCTTGTTGGGCTAACCTGTTTATCCTGTTTTTGTTTATATGACCAAGCCGGCAATGCCATAAATAGGTTTCATTGACTTTATCTAATTTAGGGTGTTTATTAGATGTGTACATTACATTCACAGGCAATGATAGGGTGTTTATTATTGAGAGGCCTGCGTGCCTCCTAAAAAAAGATGTAATTTATTATTATTTTTATTTTACATCTGGTTGTATTTCTGTGATGTGATGTACGTCAACGATCAAGTTGAAGACAAGGCATGAGATGAACAAGGGTCTAAGCGGTTGATGGCGATTGGATCAAGAGTTGGTCAAGGATCGAATCAAGGAGGCTTGGAACCAATTCAAGAGTTGAAGACCAATTGATCGATTGACGTGCATGTGCTTGTAATACGACCTAATTAGAATCCATGATCATCACCCATTTAAAGTTTAGCTTTATTTGATGCTGCGATTATAACTGCCTGCAATGTGCCGTTTGCATGTGATGTGAATGAGAGTCGGGTAGATAGGTTTACATGTGATGTAGCAAACCCAATGAGACCTAAACTAAAACCTCCTCAATCAAGTCGAAAGTGAACCGACATGAGCAAGTCATATTAGATTAATTGATCTAATTAGTGTCTAGGAAAGCATGAAAGGTGGTTACTTAATTAGGACCTTACTCTCTGAGTAAGGGGAGCCTCCCACCTGCTTACCTGGCCAATTGTTCGATTACCTCTTATGAAGAGCTCAAGTTGCAAACACTAAGACCTGATTAACCAATATTAAGTCAATAGGTCTTCCACTGTAGTCGAGCTGCTAAGGTCTTTCTGATGTTGATTTGTCTCGGCTGGATACAGTGGTCACCAATAACTGTTAGGTGAGGGCCCAATGACTGTTAGAGCTGCTAAGGTCTTTCTGATGTTGATGTGGACCTCTCTATAGACATGAGATGTTGTAGGGTAAAGCTGGGGTTGGGCACCAATAACTGTTAGGTGAGGGCCCAATGACGACTTTATTCCTACGGTTATACGGTGGGTCTGACTTAACTAAGAAATGGGACCAATAACTGTTAGGTGAGGTTTTCATGGCTTAGAGACCAAGTTGCACTGCAACATGCTTGAGAAGCATTGTACAAGAGTTGTACATTCATCAATCTATGTGTCACCAATAACTGTTAGGTGAGGTGGCATGTAAATCGGTGGGACCGCAGTACCCACTAGAAACCCTAGTCGTGTGGGATTTCCGTTTTCCTACCAGGGGAGTGTGAGGAATTCGAGAAAATAGTGGGAGTTACATTTGTTCTAAAAGACCTTAGAACAGATTAGGATCAAGTACAAAAGTCTAACTAGAATCTTTACTCTCTGCAGATCATAATGTCAGCCTCAAACCCTTTGACCCGTATTCTTGAGACCAACCGATTGACCGGTACAAATTACAAGGACTGGCTTAGAAATCTCAAAATTGTTTTGAGCTGTGAGAAAATAGGCTACATACTCGATTCAGATATCCCCACACTACCAGCACGTCCTACTGATGTTCAGCGACAGATGCATCAAAAGTGGATGGATGATGACATTAGAGTCAAGTGCTATATGATGGCATCCATGTCCAATGAACTCCAATGCTAGCATGAGAATCTCAAGACTGCTAGCGACATACTAGCACACCTGCAAGAGTTGTATGGTGAGCAGAGTCGCACAGCTCGTTTTGAAGTGTCCAAGAGGCTCTTCAAGACAAAGATGCGCGAAGGGCAGTCCGTCCATGATCATAGTCTGACTATGATCAAGGACCTTGAGGAGCTTGAGAATCTCGGTATGAACATGCACAAGGAATTGCAAGTTGATCTGATCCTTCAATTCCTTCCTGATTCATTTGGTCAGTTTATAGTAAACTACCACATGAATAAGATTGAATGCACTAAGACTGAACTGATAAATATGTTGGTAACTGCTGAGGGAGCCTTGAAAGGTTCAAGGGGCAATGTCCTTGCTGCTGAGTTGACTTCTGGTTCTAAGAGAAAGTCTACTTGGAAGAAAAAGAAGCCTGCGAAGAAGCAAAAGAAAGACAAGAAGCCAAAGAAGGAAGTTCAAAAGAAAAAGGCCAATGACAAAGGAAAATGTTTCCACTGCAATGTCGACGGCCACTGGAAGAGGAACTGTCCTTCATACCTCGAGAGCCTGAAGAACAAGAAGACTGACACACCTTCAGAAGGTATAGACTTGTTCATAATTGAAACTAATCTAACGGTTTCTTCTACTTCTAGTTGGGTTATAGATTCTGGTTCTAGTGCTCATCTGTGCACTACCATGCAGGGTCTAAAGGAAAGTAGAAGGCTGGCGGAAGGTGCGATAACCCTTCGGGTTGGCAACGGGGCAAAAGTTGCTGCTATGGCTGTCGGCACCTACCATCTGCGACTACCGTCTGGTTTTAGTTTATTACTTAGAGACTGCTATTATGTACCTGCTGCTAGCAGAAATTTGATTTCTATTTCATGTCTAGCACAGGAAGGTCATGTTTTTACATTTGAGAAAGACTGCTGTTCTATTTATTTCAGAAATAAAATAGTCGCACGTGGTTTTATGATTGACAGTCTCTATCATTTGCAAATGGATGTATCTATAAATGTGTCTGAGCAAGTAGTGAATGCCAAAGGATCCAAAAGGTCCAGGGATGAGATAAACCAAAAATATTTGTGGCACCTCAGGCTTGGCCATATTGGAGAGGACAGAATGAACAAAATGGATAAAGATGGGCTTCTCGGCTCATTGACTTCCGAGTCATATCCAGTTTGCGAATCCTGTCTTCAAGAAAAAATGGCTAAATTGCCCTTTGTAGGACATGGGGAGAGGACCACTGAAATACTTACCCTAGTACATACAGATGTATGTGGCCCATTCGATGTGCTAGTCAGGGAACGTTATTCGTACTTCATTACCTTTACCGATGATTATTCACGGTATGGGTATGTCTATCTTATGAGACACAAATCTGAATCTTTCGAAAAGTTCAAAGAGTTCAGAAATGAAGTAGAAAAACAAACTGGAAAACCCCTTAAGGCTCTTCGATCAGATCGAGGAGGAGAATACCTTAGTGGAGAATTCCGGGACTATCTCAAGGACAATGGCATAGTCTCACAATGGACTCCTCCGGGTACACCTCAACTCAACGGGGTGTCAGAGAGAAGAAATCGGACTCTATTGGATATGGTCCGGTCCATGATGAGCTTCACTGATTTACCTATGTTTCTTTGGGGAGATGCCTTACTTACCGCAGTATATCTACTGAATAGAGTTCCCTCTAAATCCGTTCCTACCACACCGTATGAGATATGGCATGGTAAGAAACCAAGTCTTGGTCATCTCAAGATTTGGGGATGTCCGGCCCACGTCAAGAGACTACAGGCGGACAAACTAGAGGCTAGGACCATAAGTGCTCGTTTTATAGGATATCCTAAAGAGTCATTAGGATACAATTTTTACGTCTCAGAGGATCACAATGTGTTTGTGAGCCGTCATGCCATCTTCTTGGAAAACCAGTTTATCCTTGATAGAGGCAGTGGGAGGAAAATTGAGCTTGAAGAGAAAGTCTCTGAAAAGCAACGAGTCATGGATCCTATCGAACCCATTAATACAGAGCCAGTACATGATGTCCCTCAACCACCTCGCAGATCAGGTAGGGTCTCCCATCCTCCCGATAGATACTTAGGTGTACTAGAAGAGGATACCGAGGAAATGTTTCTAGTGGGAGATAGGGATCACATACAGGATCCCAAAACCTACAACGAGGCGATATCTGATGTCGATTCTGAGAAATGGTTGGAAGCTTTGAAGTCAGAATTAGACTCCATGCATTCCAACCAAGTCTGGACCTTAGTAGATCCACCAGAAGGTATTGTACCTATTGGATGTAAATGGATCTACAAAAGGAAGATAGGTTCGGATGGAGAGGTAGAGACCTATAAGGCAAGGCTTGTGACGAAAGGGTATAGTCAACGCGAAGGCATTGACTATCAGGAGACCTTTTCACCTGTAGCCATGCTGAAATCCATCCGAACATTGCTTGCCATTGCAGCATTTCATGATTATGAAATCTGACAGATGGATGTGAAAACTGCTTTCCTAAATGGACATCTTGATGAAGATATCTACATGGAACAGCCTTGGGTTTCACTTTCAGTGATGGAGATCATAAGGTCTGCAAGCTGCAAAGGTCCATTTATGGACTAAAGCAAGCATCTCGGAGTTGGAACACTCGTTTCGATGACGCAATCAAAACGTTTGATTTCATCAAAAATGAAGAGGAACCGTGTGTTTACAAAAAGGTTAGTGGGAGTGCTGTCGTATTTCTCGTACTGTACGTGGACGACATCCTCCTGATAGGGAATGATATTCCCATGCTAACCTCGGTCAAGGTCTGGTTGTCAAAAGAGTTCTCCATGAAAGACCATGGGGAAGCATCCTATATTTTGGGAATAAAGGTCTATAGAGATAGATCTAAAAGGATGCTTGGCCTATCACAGAAAATGTATATAGAGGAAGTGCTGAAAAGGTTCAGCATGGAAAACTCCAAAAGGGGTCTTTTACCCCTTAGGCATGGAATTCATCTCTCCAAGAAGATGTGCCCCAACACATCTGAAGAGATTCAACGCATGAGCAAGATTTCCTATGCATCAGCAATAGGGAGCCTCATGTATGCCATGCTATGTACACGACCTGATATAGCTCTTGCTGTGAGTGTCACAAGCAGATATCAGTCGAATCCAGGTGAAGAACACTGGACAGCTGTGAAGAATATTCTTAAGTACTTGAGAAGAACTAAAAATTTATTCTTGGTTTTTGGAGGATCATCAGAGCGGCGCTTCCACCTCATACGCGACTATGTTGAGAAGAAGTATGTCGAAGTGCAGAGAGTAGACTCCGCGGACAACATGGCAGACCCGTTCACTAAACAGCTAAGTCAGCAAAAGACTGAAGTCCACCTTGAGAAGATGGGACTAAGATATATGACTGATTGGCTTTAGTGCAAGTGGGAGATTGTTAGATGTATGCCCTAGAAGCCAATTTTGGCTGACACATTATTAATTCTAGGACATAATTTGTAATGACTTTATTATTATTGAATAAATGAAAGGCATCTTTTTCATTCATATTATTATTGTGTCTATGAATCGTCCAAGGAATTAATAAGATGATGATGCATATTCTCAAGAGTTGAGAATTTGAGCCATGTATCATTAGTGATTAATTTCTAAACGCTCCTGATCGATGGATCATCATGAAGACGGTGATCGATCCGATGAGATCAATGCACAGATTACTTTCCTTATGGATGGACGAGACTAGAATCCACAGTGTAGCGACACTGAAGTAATAGTGCAGGTGCTTGTTAAGAACAAGGGTACTGAGCCTGACCAATACAAGAAGTCACTTGGATGTCTATCCACTCGTCAGTGACTTGCTTGATGTTGCAGTAGTGTGACTGGTCCTTTGACCTGCGGTGCTTCGGCTACTCACAGTGAGGTTATTGTAGTTTGACTGCACACATACATCATCTCTAGCCATATGGGTCCATGCAGTGTAGATTGGCTGCAGTAAGTTCACTGTAGGAGTAGGGTATGCACCTATAAGGAATCTATCGACCTTGATAGATAAGGAGAGATCCTATGTGATTTATAAGACTGAGTTCGTAAGACCTCGGCCGGGGCAGTATGCACAGTGGAGAAAGAGTTTTCCACTCTCGAACTTAAGTCGAATAAATCTTCACATATGATAGACGATGGGGTTTGACGAGTTGTCCATGACCTCCGTCCTGTAGGGATCCACGATAGTAGGACTGTATCACATGATAACTGCACCTAGAGGTTCATCATTCTATTCTACTGGGTAGCCACTACATGCTGCTAGGTGTCACTGGTGGATGGTGGGACTCACAGGGATTATCTCGATGATCGATAAACCATAATGAGTAGAGTTGGAATCGTTCCAATCCATTGAAAGGAGTTTTTAATGATATTATGATAGAGATCATAATATATCTCACTACCAGTCAGAGTAGAACCTACGGGGTCACACACACTAGAAGTATTGACCGATCAGATGGTTGGATCGTGATTAGGAATCACAAGTAATCAATTCGATTGATATTCAGTTGAAGAAGGAACAAAGGGAATTAATTAATTAGACTTGAAACAAGAGTCCTACTTCGAGTAGGATTCCTAGAGTCCTAATTGGATTAGGACTGGAAATCCTAGTTGGAGTAGGACTGGAATTCCTACTTGGAATAGGATTCCTACAATCCTAATAAGATTAGGAGTTTTAAATTAAAATCGGATTCCTACTTGGAGTAGGATTCCTAGAGTCCTAATCAGATTAGGACTTCGGATTCAAATAGAGTCCTAATTGGATTAGGACTAAAATTAAATATGTCCTAATTTGGATTAGGGTTTCTTAAGTCACAATTAATTATTAATCTAATGAATCAATAAGACTCCTAATTGGATTAGGATTGAAGAGTTCAATTGAGTCAAAATTGATTTAAGTTCTAATTGGATTAGGACTTACCTAGATTGGATCCAAATTGGTTCACCCTTGGGCTAATCCTAATTGGATTAGGGCTTGACCACATTAGGGCATCCCAATCCTTACTTAATAAGGATTAGGGCAACCATGAAGGAGGGGCTCACGCCCCTCCTCCTTTGATCCCTTGGTGCGGCAACAAGAGGGGCCGGCGCCCCTCTTGGTAATACATCAAGGGCTCCTAACTTGTAGGAGCCCTAGATGGCTATAAAAGAGGGCAAGGGGGCTGACGCCCTAATTGATTGAAACCCTCTCCCTCTTGTGCCATGGCCACCCTCTCCCTCTCCTTGGTTCAGCCGCAAGCAAAGGGAAGAAAAGGAAAAGCCATTGGCGGCCCCCTCCTCTTCTCTTCCTCCTTCCAACGCAAGGAAAAGGGAGTAGGCTGCAAGGGCTTTGGTTCTTCATCCAGTTGCCTTCTTCTTCTTCCTCCTCTCAAGCACAATCAAAGGTTGATTGATAGAGAGGAAATCATCCATCAAAAGAAGTCTTTGCAAGGGAGCTAGCACCCCGGGAAGACAAGAAAGCTTTGATCGGTCCTTTGCTTCGTGTGGATACCCGTAGAGGCCGGACGCTTGTGCGGCTTCAAGCGAACCTTCATCCTAAAACCACGAACTCCGGTTTGCGGTGATCATCTACCCGCACAAGGTGAAGATCTGATCTTCCTAAAGGTTTTAAAAGTTTTAATCCTTATCTATCTACGAACGGTTTCTTGAAACACGTTCATGCGATGAACGTCGATCCCGCTTATGCCGATTCCGCTGCCATCTGATTTTATTTTTGAAATATCAGCGGCATGGGCGGGTTACCAACACTATTGCTTGCATAAGTATAAAATGGAGTTTTCAAGTGCATGAAAAAAACTTCTCACCCACCTAACACTAAAGCATTCAAGAGAGAAGAAAGAAAGAGAGTCTCAAGGGAGTTGGTGCTTTCAAGAGGAGAAATCAAGTGCATTCAAGCCTTCTTCATCTGATTTCGTGCTCATCTACTCGCTCCCACTCGGCAATCAAAGCTCGCATTCAAGCCGACGTGATCCACATCGGAAGAACCACCATCATCCAAGCTTTCAACGGCAAAGAGGGTTCTTCCGGTTTTGTTGTTCTTTATTGATTTATTTGCTTTCATAGAAGCTTTTAAATTCTTGTAAAACTCTTAAACATTGTGCTTGTTCCAGTCAAGGGACTTGGAACAAGGGTTAGGCGTCCCAAGCCTAGTTTAAATTGGGGGATTGTAGGGTTCGTTGTTAGCCCGGGTTAAAACAACGAGTTGGGTAGTTCACTCGAAAAACTACCAGACTGTAATCGCCAATTATAGTGGAAAATTCCCAAAGGTGTTTGGGGAGTGGATGTAGGAGCAGTGGAAGCTCCGAACCACTATAAATCTCTGTGTTTGCGATTGATTGTGCTTACCGCTTTATTTTCATTCTTGCACCTACACTTGTATGTATTGTTTAATTAGACTAAAAATTTTAAAACACCCAATTCACCCCCCTCTTGGGTGACCATCTCTGGGCAACACGGGAGAACATAGAAAGCTTCAGCTCGACGAGCTTGAAGAAATTAGGAACGATGCTTACGAGTGTGTTAAAAAGTACAAGGATCGCATGAAAGTCATGCATGATAAAATGATTACTCGTAAAGAGTTTCACCAAGGACAAAAAGTTCTTTTATATGATTCTCGATTACATCTATTCCCTGGAAAACTTAAATCTTGCTGGACTGGCCCATACACGGTAGAGAAGGTGCATCCGTATGGTGCGGTAGTAATATGCAATACTAAGGATGGTAGGTCGTTTCAAGTCAATGGACATCATTTAAAACCATACCTTGAGTATCTGAGTCCAGAAGTCGAGGAGACACTTTTGACCGACCCTGTCTATTATGAGTAAATCAGAATTGTCTGGCTGAAGACATAAAACTTAGCGCTCTTGGGAGGCAACCCAACATGTAATATTATTAAATAATAATAATAATAATTAAATAAAAAAAATCAATAAATTACTAACATGCAGGTTTGGAGGTTTTTGCCCCAATTGTCACTTTACCCACCCATATCAGGTAACTTCTCCTCTGTCCTATTACTGCTTTAAATTTTTTTTAACATTGAGGACAATATTAGATTTAGGTATGGGGGTGAGAATATTTTTGATTTTTTATGCTATTAAAAAAAAAATTAAAATTAAAAAAAAGGATTTCAAATTTTTAACTCAAACTCTAATCTTTTTGGCTGAACAAACTAGGAATTGCTTTGACAATAGCTTTGAATTAAGAAATATGATAGCAGTTCTAGCTTGAGTTTTCGTCCCACCTATCTTTTGCTAACATGATACAAGATGATTTAGCACCTACACGTAAGCACATGAATAGTGGGATATGTAAACTTACAACTAATATGAATACTTTTAATCTTCGGGATAATTTAAAGTTATATGTGTGATGAACACCCTAATAAAAAAAAGATAAAATAAAATAAAATAATAAGTTTATTTTAAGTCTTCTCACTGAGTAACCGAGCCTCTTGCCTGGCAAGCAGCGAGTGTTCGCGTAAAAAGGTGAGGATGGCTGAGATTAAACTCTGAGTGACTAATTTGGCCTTGGAGCCTAGTTGACTTGAGTTATTAAGCCTGTTAGGATGTCTTTACACCTAGTGCCCTGAGCCATCTAGATCGGGAGTCATTGGCCTAACACTCGCTACATGGGTTAGCTAGAAAGCTTAATAAGGCTAGATATTGCACAAGTCATTCTTCTTAGCATTCAAAAAAAATAAAAATAAAAATAAAAATAAAAAATAAAATAAATAAATAAATAAATAAATCTGGGGTGTTCATTACCATTTAACTCTAGAAAGTCTTGAAAATTGGAGTGATCATGTTGGAAGTAAGTGAAAGCCACTCATTTATATGATACTATCTTGCACCTCACTACATTCTTGACTTGTTAGCAGATAGATGGGGAATAATGGAACTTGAGTTAGAGTCTGCTTAAATATGATAGCAATAAGTCTTTATTGTTCTTGCAATTCTAAGTTCATACAATAATACTTGTTCAAATTTTCAGTTAAACATTAGAAATCCCTGACTGATGAAGTTTGTGGGTAACTTCACTGCAAACCCTCACGAGATAACACTCGTCCACTAGGGTAACCTAGGGGTTTAAAGGCTTGTTGCACATGTTAAGTGCAATCGTGATTCCCTACGAAAATGGGTACATATCTTAGTTTTGTGTATTTAGCTTAAAAAAAAGAAAAGAGAGAGTCATAAGTTAGACTACATCTTTTTGTGCCCTCATTTTATCGTTTGCTTGTTAATTGCTAGAGACTAGCAATAAGGTAGTTGGGGGGTGTGATGAGAGCACAAAAGTGTGACCTACATGTCACTAAAATTAGTGTTATTGCTAACGGATAATGATAAATTCACTGGATTAATATTATATTTGGGTTTGACACAGATTATCATAAATTAGAGATAAAATACACATTGAGTACAAAAACTTCAGAAGAATCCCTTCCCAGAACCGACTCGGTTGAAGATCGGGTCGGGTCCGAGTCGGGTTCGGGTCCGAATCGGGTCCAATTTTTCTGTGCTTTTGGGAAAGAATTTTGGGCAAATCTAATTTGGCCATATCATAACTATGAGGTGCTGGGTGACCCATGACTTGAAGGACTTGCAATTGACCTCCAGTCAGAACAGACGACCCGTGACGAACTAAGTCCATCCGTCTACAAGCCAAATGTCATATCATACTATTTTTTTATCTATATGACTAATTGGACGGAACTTGGTGTCTCCCAGCTCCCGATTCATCTTCCGTGATGCAAGCAGCCGCTCCAACCGTCCGCGTTTCCTCCCTTCCGCTTCAGCTCCCAGCATCAAATCCCCCTTCCCAGCAAGGCAGATCCTGTTGGGTTTCCTAGTGCCCTAGGGCGCAGCGAAAGATACGGGATTATAAAATTTTCTTATAAAACCCATTATATGAAACCCTAATAAGCCAAGATCACCTTAATAGTATAACCAAATAATGTAGAAAATATAATCTTGGTATAGAAGAATACCTATCACGCTATATCCAATATGTCTGAAGATGTCCTAAGGTGCCCAAATGTTCACCCTCCGATGTTGATCCACACAGGAATGGGTTCAAGACTCTAGCAACACCAAAACTTGATTCTAATTGTTCAATCCTTCCAAAGGATTTAATTGGCTGATTTTCCTTCACTTCCTTCTTCCTTTCTACCTCTAAAACATTCACTAGCCTTTTTGTCCTAAAGAAGACCCTCTTGTCTTGGGTTAGGACAAAAGAGAGAGGCTTGTAAGAAAGAAGGGATAAGGGAGAGAGAAGGAGAGACTTTTTCTTTGATGATCTTTAGAACCCCAAGGCACCTCCTTATTTATAAGAGATGGAGGGATGCATCATAAAGGGATGCATCCCATCCACACACCTTATCATGATAAGGCATGTGCCAAGAGAGGCATCCCATCATGATGGGGTGCTTAGGAGAAGGGTGTATCAACTTCTTTCTCACATCTCTCTCTTAAATCCTGATGATCCAAGGGCCCAAATGCAGTGAACCAAAGCCAATGGTCCAGACCTAGGCGCCATCTAATAGTCCAGATCAAGGCATCATCATTCAGGGTGCCATCCAATGGTCCAGAAGCAAGATGCCATCACCGATGGTCCAGATTCAGGCGCTGAGCAACGGTCCAGATCTTTCATCCAGAGAGCCATCCAGTGGTCCAGATTCAGGCGCTGACCAATGGTCCAGATCCTTCATCCAGAGAGCCATCCAGTGGTCCAAATTTAGGCGCTGACCAATGGTCCAGATCCTTCATCCAAGAATCCATCCAATGGTCCAGATGAAGGCGCCAACCAGTGGACCAGATCCTTCATCCAGGGAGCGATCCAATGGTCCAGAAGTGAAAACCCTATCAAACCCAATCCAATTGGGTTTAACCAACTTAAAGAAAACATTAAACCTAATCAAATCAGGTCTAATTAAAGCCAAATGGGTTCCAACTCTTGGTTAACCCATATTAGGTCATGATCTAATCATATTAGATTAACCTAATCTAAGAATCAGATTCGAATTTAATTTGAATCAGGAGCTAGGGTTTGCAACATGTGCTAGCATGTTCATCTTGCAAATATGATCTAATCCAATTAGACCCTTGATCAATTTCCTTGTGTGTGACCCATTGGGTTCCTTATCTTAGCCAGCAGTAGGTGCAGGTGCAAGTTAACCTAACCTGATTAGAATACCTCTAATCCAATTTAGGTTCAATTTAGTTCTAAACCTGACTTAGCAATCAGAACCTTTCTAATGCTTTGATCTAATCAAACTCTTTGATCCGATCAACCCACAAGACATGATTGACGTCTAGCAACGTATCATGTCTACCCGAAAGATGAGGAATGCATTGGACAAATCCAAACATACCCTTCAGTGGCAAGTTACCGTGCAATTCAATCCCTCAGTCATACTACATCCTGAATAAGTGCATGAGTATGGATCAATATCAAACTCAATCATTTATTCATGTCTCTCTCAATCTTTTATATGATAATTCAAACAATGAAACATTAGAAACTCTTTCTAATATTCATTTTGCTTTGATCAAAGGCTTCTTGAATCATCATAAGATTAGAGTAAGTAGGATGTTACCTTCTCTTACTAGAAGTGACTGATTTCTTGTTGACCTACTCACAACCTTCGTACAAAATCCACCATATCCAGAATACCCCATACACAACGCAATGTCGTGAATGAGGGTAAACCAAAATATAGCTTCAAGTGCACAAGGTACCATGGTGATCTCAGGTCTAAGGATCACTTGCACAACTCCCACTATGAGAACCATCTTTTGATAATTAAGTAAGAATCCATAAGATGTTCTCATGGCTGGTCATTTCAGTGAACTTATTCCTCTAATGAGCACCCACATCTTTGTATTAGTGTCTCACACAAGTGATTGTGAGATCAATCACCCTCTACATCGAGCATACATAAGATGTGCCAGTCTTTCCGGTAATATTGATCTCCGACTCAATATACCAATTTGACTGGAAATATTCTAAATTAGGATTTTAGGATTTTAGGTCTCACTGGTATGATCTCATCATAACCCTAAAACCAATGTCCTAATTTATGGGGTTCATCATCCAATAATAAAATAGATAAGCAACAAATGATGAAACACAATGCCTTTATTGATATATAATGAGTGTCAAAGTACATGATTTGGAGGATTACAAAGAGAAACCCATCAAATGATTGGCTTATAGGGCATCTACTCTTTCAGATCCCAGGCGCCCATCAAGCCGTGATCGGCTCCTCCGGCTTCAGCCCCTCCTTCGCGCTCATCATCCACGGATCCATCTTCTGTGATCCCAGAGCCTCACAGCCGCTCTAGCCGTCCGCGTTTCCTCCCTTTTGCTTCAGCTCCCAGCATCGCGTCCGAGCCGGATTTGAAATCCCAGCCCCCTCCTCTGTGATCCCGACGATCCCGCATCTGTGCTAGCCACCATGCCAGCAACGTCCGCACCTCCAGCCGTGGCATCCGTCCCAGATCCCAGGCGCCCGTTTCGAACGCATCCCCAGCTCCTTCCAATCCTACAATCAGTCCGCATCTTCAGCGTTCCTACCGCATGCCAGCAACGCCCGTCTCCAAATCCTCCGCAATCACCGGCGATCCCAGCCCCTCTTCCGTGATCCGGCGATCCCGCACCACGTCCAACCCCTTCTCCGTGATCTCAGCATGGCCCGAAGAAGGAAGTCCATGTCCTCCTCTGCGATCCGCCCAGCCGATCCCTGCATCTGCGCCGGATCTTCACCCATGATCAGCTCCCATCGATCACGATCCTCTCCACGTGCTTGCTGATGGGATCTATATAAGAGGAGAACGGAGGGGAGGAGAGGGGAGGTCGGTTGGGCCAAAGAACACGGGAAGGAGCGCTCGGTGGGAGAGAAGGAAGAAAGAAGAAACAGAGCATTGCTCTGTTCTTTTGGAGAAGGAAGAAAGAAAAAAAATATTATTTTATGTTGTTGTTCCACCGTGGGAGAGAAAGGGAGAAGTTTTCTTTTTGATTTTTGTTATTTCTTTCCTTTATTTTATTTGCAGAAGAAAGGCAGCATCAAGCTACCAATCTTCATTTCTACCTTTGTAATTGTTGCTGGTGGTCCAAACCGAGAACGATTGACACGACGGTGTGAACGGGGTTCCGCCTGAGTTGTCTTGGTTGGTGCTGGTCGCGCTCCACCTTCCGCCAAGGAACCTGCAAACAAGCCTTGCACCACCACCAGGGTGGTGATGGCCCTCCGACGGTCAAGTCAGAGGAGATTGGAGGAGGAGAGATGATAATCACAAGTGGGAGAGAGTGCTCTGGGAGGTATTGCTTACCCCCCCCCTTCTCCCCCCAGCCGCATATATACCTGGCTGGGAGGTCTCTCAGGGGGGTTTGTCGTCGTGGGGCACGATAGAATGGCCACTGACATGGCCGTTACGGGGCGTCGTGGAGCAGCGCTGGGTACGGTCATGGCAGGGCGTAGTGGAGCTCCGCTTTGTACGGTTGATACAGGAGATCGTGGGCAGCATCGGGTACAGCCGTTGCAGGGAGTAGTGGAGCAGGAGGCCGCGGCGTGCCTCTGGAGAATAGCCTGTCGTTATCAAAAGATCTCCGACTCGGGGTCGGAATGCTGGATCATAGGGCAGCCGACCCGGGGTCGGGCTGCGAAGCCGAGGAGGTCCGACTCGGGGTCGGAGTGCTGGATCATAGGGCAGCCGACCCGGGGTCGGGCTGCGGAGCCGAGGAGGTCCGACTCGGGGTCGGAGTGCTGGATCATAGGGCAGCCGACCCGGGGTCGGGCTGCGGAGCCGAGGAGGTCCGACTCGGGGTCGGAGTGCTGGATCATAGGGCAGCCGACCCGGGGTCGGGCTGCGGAGCCGAGGAGGTCCGACTCGGGGTCGGAGTGCTGGATCATAGGGCAGCCGACCCGGGGTCGGGCTGCGGAGCCGAGGAGGTCCGACTCGGGGTCGGAGTGCTGGATCATAGGGCAGCTGTAGCTTTCCTGGATACGCGTGCCGATCACGTGGGGCATGGCGGCTCAATTCCCCCATAACAGTAGCCCCCCACTTTCGAGCCTGGAACCAGAAGGGGAACAGGTGAAGGGAGTGATGTTTCGAGATTGCCGCCATCCTTCGGAGAGGCGCGCGCTTCAAGCTTCCCGCCTTCTTTATGGCGTATGGCGGTTGCTGCTGACCTGGCAACCTGAGGATTTCGGCGGACATCCTTCCTTAATGGTGTCGATTCGCCTTTGGGGTGCGAGCGACCCTTCGGCGGCCAGGTGTCTTCTGGCGTCATCGAAGTGTCACTTGCCCTTTCGCCTATTTAATCGGGGGCCCTCCCCCGTCCGTCTTCTTCTTTACGGACATTTTCGAGTTTCTCCTTTGCGCTACCATTGTTGCCGCCGAAACGTTCGCTTGCTTTTCCTTTGACGCTCTCGGAGCCGTTCTTCCTCCTCTTCAAGTGAGTTTTCCACTCTTCTACTTTGAGCTCTTCATACTTTTTCTTTTTGTACTAGTGCACCCCAGTCGTTCCGGCCGTTCCCTCCTTCTTGACCCCGTCCTGACCGTAGATTGGCCATTAGGGATGGGCGAAGTGGGAGCAGATAGCATCAAGTCAAAACTGGTCGCCGAGGACTTAGACGGATTTGTGGCTCGGTACCACCTTCCCGAGGCCTGCAATGTCACGCTCCCAGGGCCTGAGGAGAGGATGTCTCATCCTCCTCGAGGGAAGATCGCCATCAATGAGGGCATCCTCCAGGCCGGGTTCCGCTTTCCCCCTTCAGACCTAGTCTTACAGGTGCTCCGGGGTTTAGGAATGGCACCGACGCAACTGGTGCCGAACTCGTGGCGTGCTCTGACGGTCTTCCAGGTTCTCTGTCGCTTGCATGCGATTCCCGCCACCTTGAACGTTTTCTGGGAGCTCTACGGCCTGAGCGGCCACCCCCAGGACAAAGGGTGGTGGTGCTTCGCAGCGCGGCGAGGGTGCGGCCTTGTCAAGGAGGGTCCTACCTCCATTCACCACTGGAAGGAGCGCTTCTTTTTCGTTGATGCAGACCCCTCCTGGGAAATCAGGGCAATCTGGGGGACGCCGGTGAAGTCTCCAATTGGCCTGTCGAAGTTGTCGAGGGAGGAATCCGAGGGCGTCGCCGCCTTGAAGGGGTTGGTCGCCGAGGGCCAGCTTCCCCCGGTGGGCCGCCTTATTTCTGAGGATACCTTGGTGAACGTCGGTTTGAGCTCGGTCCCCACCGACCGTGAGTCCGCCATCGTTTCTTTAGCTCTTTTCTTCTCTTTCGTTCCTACTTCCTTTCGGTTTCTCAGTCCCTGACCATCCCGTCCTTCTTGCAGAGGTCGACGACGTCATGCGGTCGGTGAAGTCGAAGGCTGTTGGTAGGGCGTCCCTGCTGGAAGCAGTCCGGAGGAGGAAACGAGCTCTTCCGAGTGGGGCCCCACCGGCGAAGAAGTCCCGTAAGGAGATACCTCCGATGCCGACCGACGAGTCTGGGCCCACCGGTCAGGGAGATGTCGTGGGCACCGACCGGCAGCTGACGCTGTATCAGCCCTCCGGTGGTAAGGTTGCCGCTACTCCGGAGGTGCCACCTGAGCCTGCTCAAGACGGACGGGTCGGACGTGATCGGTCCCTGACCCGGCCTTCGACTCGGTCGGCTCCTGATGACTCGAGGAGGGACGCGCCGAGGCCCCGGCCGAGCGGGACCCTATCAATTCCTGGGGCGACCCCCGCCCCGAGCGCGATCAGCCGGACTCTTCCCCAGGCGATGGATAAGGGTAAGGCTGCAGAACCACCATCCGGCTCCGGGGAGAAATCGGGGTCTGCCTTCACTACCGATGGCGCCCGAAATCTCATCGAAACAGTGTTGCTGGAGAAGGACCGTCGGCGGGTCCGGGAGTTGGATGTCTCTGACGTTGGGGCCGCCAGCTGCGTCTGTCTCATGTCGGTGAGTGTTCTTCTGGCCGTCTTTCACCATTTATTGGCTCTGTTGTTCTCCGCCTGACTCCCTTATTTTTCCTATTTCTTAGCTCGCCCAGTACATGATCCGTCTGGAGGAGTGCTACAAGGAACAGGCGGGGCTTTTGGCGAAGGCCGAGGACCGGCTGAAAGCAATGGAAGAGGGAGGCCGGGCTGCGGCAGGCAGGACGACCGGGGACCTCGAGGCGAGGCTCCGGGAGGCCGAAGAGCGGGCACTCGGCTTCGCCGCCCTGGAGGAGCAACTGTCAGAGGCTCGGGAGCAACTCAAAGCCGCCTCGGGCCTCGAAAGCAGGGTCAAGAAGGCGGAGGAACGGGCTGAAAAGCAGTCCCGGAAGATCGCGGACTATCGAGAGCGGTGGGAGAAGGCCCAGCGGTCTGCCGACAACGCCTGCGACCGAATCCGCTCTTTTGAAGCCAAACTAGGCGAACTGGAGTCGGCCCTGGAGAAGTCATGCACGGACGTCCAAGAGCTCCGTTCGCGCCTGAAGGAAGCCGAGGCCGCTCGGGTTGCTACCGAGGCGAAGCATAAAGAGGCTCAGGCTGATCTGCTGAGGGTCTCCTCTGAGGCCGAAGGCCGGATTGTGGCGAAGGTCTTGGAGGCCAAGGCTCAGATTATGGAGCGAGCTGAGGCGGAGCTGGCCGAGAAGAGGGCGGAAATCGGGCGTCAGGCGGTAGAGGCTTATCGCCAGTCCGCCGAGTTCGCCCATGATATGTCGGAGGCAGTGCGGACCTATCGCCAGTCTGACGAGTTTGTCCATGACGCGTCGGACGCGGGGGCCGAAGCCTTCACCTTGGGCTTCGAGGAGGGCCTGGCAAGGGTGTCGGCTAAGTATCCCGAAGTTGACCTGAGCGAGATCTCCCTCCTGGACTCCTCTCCGGCGCCATCGCCTGCTGGTTCTCCTGCTGCTTCCCTACCTCCCGCGGACGAGCCCGGCGTTCCCGACCCGGGAGTTCCTCCAAGCTGACCTCTTGTACCTTTCATTGTCTTTTTATTTTTGTATGTCGGCGTTTTGCCCAATTGTATGGGCCTCGGCCCTGAAAATTAATGCACGTTGAATATTTCTTCATCTCGCCCTCGTCCTCTTTTTTTTTTTTTTTTTTTTTTTTTTTTTTTTTTTTTTAGCTCTTGGTTGCTTCTTGCTGACTTTTGATTCCCGAAGTTCTTCCGGCGCTAGGCCAGGCATCCGAGGGTTAAACCTCAGGAAACTCTTCCGGCGCTAAGCCAGGCATCCGAGGGTTAGGCCTCAGGAAATTCTTCCGGCGCTAAGCCAGGCATCCGAGGGTTAGGCCTCAGGAAATTCTTCCGGCGCTAAGCCAGGCATCCGAGGGTTAGGCCTCAGGAAACTCTTCCGGCGCTGAGCCAGGCATCCGAGGGTTAGGCCTCAGGAAACTCTTCCGGCGCTAGGCCAGGCATCCGAGGGTTAGGCCTCAGGAAACTCTTCCGGCGCTAAGCCAGGCATCCGAGGGTTAGGCCTCAGGAAATTCTTCCGGCGCTAAGCCAGGCATCCGAGGGTTAGGCCTCAGGAAACTCTTCCGGCGCTGAGCCAGGCATCCGAGGGTTAGGCCTCAGGAAACTCTTCCGGCGCTAGGCCAGGCATCCGAGGGTTAGTCCTCAGGAAATTCTTCCGGCGCTAAGCCAGGCATCCGAGGGTTAGGCCTCAGGAAATTCTTCCGGCGCTAGGCCAGGCATCCGAGGGTTAGGCCTCAGGAAATTCTTCCGGCGCTAAGCCAGGCATCCGAGGGTTAGTCCTCAGGAAATTCTTCCGGCGCTAAGCCAGGCATCCGAGGGTTAGGCCTCAGGAAATTCTTCCGGCGCTAGGCCAGGCATCCGAGGGTTAGGCCTCAGGAAATTCTTCCGGCGCTAAGCCAGGCATCCGAGGGTTAGGCCTCAGGAAATTCTTCCGGCGCTAAGCCAGGCATCCGAGGGTTAGGCCTCAGGAAATTCTTCCGGCGCTAAGCCAGGCATCCGAGGGTTAGGCCTCAGGAAATTCTTCCGCTCGCTGGTCGGCCAAGGCTGGCGCAAGCCGAAGCGACCGGTCGGGGCTTCCGGCTAGTCTGCTCCCGGGATGATCATCGGGTTAGCCAGGCATCTGAGGGTTGTCAAGCCTCAGGGAAATTCCGCTCGTTGGTCGGCCAAGGCTGGCGCAAGCCGAGGCGACCGGTCGGGGCTTCCGGCTAGTCTGCTCCCGGGATGATCATCGGGTTAGCCAGGCATCCGAGGGCCGAGCCTCGGGAGATTCCACTCGTTGGTCGGCCTAGGCTGGCGCAAGCCGAGGCGACCGATCGGGGCTTCCGGCTAGTCTGCTCCCGGGATGATCATCGGGTTAGCCAGGCATCTGAGTGTTGTCAAGCCTCAGGGAAATTCCGCTCGTTGGTCGGCCAAGGCTGGCGCAAGCCGAGGCGACCGGTCGGGGCTTCCGGCTAGTCTGCTCCCGGGATGATCATCGGGTTAGCCAGGCATCTGAGGGTTGTCAAGCCTCAGGGAAATTCCGCTCGTTGGTCGGCCAAGGCTGGCGCAAGCCGAGGCGACCGGTCGGGGCTTCCGGCTAGTCTGCTCCCGGGATGATCATCGGGTTAGCCAGGCATCCGAGGGCCGAGCCTCGGGAGATTCCACTCGTTGGTCGGCCTAGGCTGGCGCAAGCCGAGGCGACCGGTCGGGGCTTCCGGCTAGTCTGCTTCCGGGATGATCATCGGGTTAGCCAGGCATCTGAGGGTTGTCAAGCCTCAGGGAAATTTCGCTCGTTGGTCGGCCAAGGCTGGCGCAAGCCGAGGCGACCGGTCGGGGCTTCCGGCTAGTCTGCTCCCGGGATGATCATCGGGTTAGCCAGGCATCTGAGGGTTGTCAAGCCTCAGGGAAATTCTGCTCGTTGGTCGGCCAAGGCTGGCGCAAGCCGAGGCGACCGGTCGGGGCTTCCGGCTAGTCTGCTCCCGGGATGATCATCGGGTTAGCCAGGCATCTGAGGGTTGTCAAGCCTCAGGGAAATTCCGCTCGTTGGTCGGCCAAGGCTGGCGCAAGCCGAGGCGACCGGTCGGGGCTTCCGGCTAGTCTGCTCCCGGGATGATCATCGGGTTAGCCAGGCATCCGAGGGCCGAGCCTCGGAAGATTCCACTCGTTGGTCGGCCAAGGCTGGCGCAAGCCGAGGCGACCGGTCGGGGCTTCCGGCTAGTCTGCTCCCGGGATGATCATCGGGTTAGCCAGGCATCCGAGGGCCGAGCCTCGGGAGATTCCACTCGTTGGTCGGCCTAGGCTGGCGCAAGCCGAGGCGACCGGTCGGGGCTTCCGGCTAGTCTGCTCCCGGGATGATCATTGGGTTAGCCAGGCATCTGAGGGTTGTCAAGCCTCAGGGAAATTCCGCTCGTTGGTCGGCCAAGGCTGGCGCAAGCCGAGGCGACCGGTCGGGGCTTCCGGCTAGTCTGCTCCCGGGATGATCATCGGGTTAGCCAGGCATCCGAGGGCCGAGCCTCGGGACATTCCACTCGTTGGTCGGCCACTTGTCGCTCGCCGCCCATCGGGGTTTCTCTGTGCCCAGCCGCGACCGTGTTTCTCCTCTCCTCCAAGCGTTGCCTGGGGGGAACACGAGAAGGGTATTAAACGCTAATTAATGCGTTACCTGGGAAATCGGATCGCCAGTTGCTGCTGGTGAGGAGTGTTAGTTGAGCGGCCGCGATACGCGGGTTCTTCGAGGAGGATGCGGCCTGGGCGCGAGCGGAGACACGTGGACCTAGGGGTATACGTCACCCGGATCGTCCTGCACAAAGAATGCGATTTAAGGAGAATGACGCTTAGGAAATCGCGGGGAGATACGCCTCGGGAGCCGGAACGGCTCCGGATTCAGTGCGCCTGCATTTATTGGAGCCACCCGTATCGGAACTACCAGGGGGCCGCAGCTTGGCTATAAATACAGGTGCAGGTACGATGGAATTTGCCAAGCCGGAGCTGCAGGTTGCCATGGATCGCGGACCTCCTCCTTGGCATATGACTGAGAGACTCCTGTCGAAGGAAAGGGGAGGCGCTCCCCTTACAACTTCAGCCAACTAGCCGTTTCATCTGGGATCAACAAGGAGGGTCTCCCCGGCGGAACTCCGCTCTAGGCGTTTCATCCGGGATCACATCTCCCCTCCTTGAAGTTCAGCCTCCCGGTTGAGCTCTGCGCCGGACGCTCAATCCGGGACCGCGCCTCCATATACTCTTCCCCCTTGAATCCCTTCTCTTCCCTACCACTGGGGAAGATGGGAATATCCTTTGGAGGCGGCGTTCCCCTGGGGGCAGCGGGAGCTTCTTCTGCGGCGGCTCCTCCTCTTTTTGGTGAGGTGCTGGATGGCGCCTCCGGTTAGAAGCACCCACTTCTGGTGGGACTGCAGCCGCCCTGGGTTGAGGGTTTGGGTCCCCACCTCTTCTTTACTTTCTTTACTCCCTAATTCCCCTCTGGGAATTCCTTGTAATCACACGAGCACGCCACTGTAACCAGAAATTATTGAAATGAAAAGTATTGCACCTTTTTAAATTGTCTTTCTGGCCTTGTTGTTCTACTGGTAATACATCCGCAGGTTAGCGGAATTCCAGCCCCTTGGAATTTCTCGGCCATCTAGGGCTTCCAACTGGTAGGAGCCAGGTCGGTTTACCCAACGAACTTTATACGGGCCTTCCCAATTTGGCGCTAGCTTCCCACCTTCCGTAGGTTGAGATGCCTTAGCTCGCCTCAGCACCAGATCTCCAATTCTGAAAAGCTTCGGTCGGACTTTGGAGTTGTAATATCGGGCCACCCTCTGCTGATACATTGCCATCCGTACCTGAGCCATTTTCCTTGCCTCTTCCAAGAGATCCAAGTTCCCTCGGAGTTGCTCTGAATTGGCCTCGGGTCGGTGCGCGGCCTCCCGAGGCGAGGGGAGTCCGAGCTCCACGGGGGCAACGGCTTCCGTGCCATAGGTTAGGCTGAAAGGCGTCTCTCCAGTAGGAGTCCGTTGTGTGGTCCGATACGCCCAAAGGACATTCTCGAGTTCCTCGACCCAAGCTTGCCCCGTCCGGCCGATCCGCGCTTTGATACCTTGGAGGATTGTCCGATTTGTGACCTCGGCCTCGCCGTTGGTTTGGGGATGCGACACGGATGTGAACCGATGCTCGATCCCGAATTCCTCGCAGAAGTCCCAGAAGTGCTTGTTATCAAACTGTCGACCGTTATCCGAGATGAGGACCCGAGGTACTCCAAATCGGACAATGATGTTCTTCTTCACGAACTTCCGGACTTGTGCCTCCGTGATGGTGGCCAGTGGCTCTGCCTCCACCCACTTGGTGAAGTAGTCGATGGCGACAATCAAAAATTTCCGCTGGGCCGAAGCGACGGGGAATGGTCCGAGGATATCCATTCCCCACTGTGCGAAGGGCCAGGGCGCGGTGATTGGCGCCAAGGGGACAGAGGGGACTCTCTGGACGTTGGCGTGGCGCTGGCAGGCGTCGCATTTCCGCACGTGGTCCTTCGAGTCCTCCAACAAGGTCGGCCAATAGTAGCCTTGCCTCATGATCTTATGCGCCAAGGACCTAGCCCCCAAGTGCGATCCGCAGATGCCTTCGTGGACTTCGCCGAGGGCGTAGGCCGCTTCCGCGGGGCGGAGGCACCTTAAGAGGGGGGCGGTAAACGAGGTCCGATACAGCCTCCCTTCATAAAGTACGTAGTGGGCGGACTTCTTTACAAGCCGCCGGGCCTGATCTTCGTCTTCAGGGAGGATTCCTTCGGCGAGGTAGGCGACGAGCGGGTCCATCCAAGACGGCTCCGGATCAATTGCCATCACCGCTCCAGCCCCGTCAATGCTCGGGGCATCCAGGGTCTCCAGGTAGATTGCCCTCGACAAGTTGTGCGCGTCTGCGTCCACTAGGCGGGACAACCTGTCGGCCCTGGCATTTTCGCTCCTCGGGACCTGCTGAATGTCAACACTGCCGAGGTCGGGAATGAGTGTTTGCACCTTCCGAACGTAGCTCTGCATGGTCGGGCTCCGCGCCTCGAACTCCCCTCGAACCTGCCCGACCACCAGCTGGGAGTCGGTGAAGACTTTCAGACGCCGGATGCCGAGCTCCTTGGCGAGTTTGAGTCCCACGACTAGGGCCTCGTACTCCGCCTCATTGTTGGTCACTGGAAATCCGAACCTCAAGGCATACTCGGCTATCACTCCATCGGGATTGGTGAGGACCAGCCCAGCCCCTCCACCTTCAGGGTTCGACGACCCGTCAATGTGGAGCGTCCAGATCGGGAGATCGAGGCTGGGTGTCTCCGGCGGCTTAGGTTCCGCCTCCTGCACAGTGCACTCAGCGAGAAAGTCCGCGAGCACCTGGGCCTTGATGGCTGGTCGGGGCTGGTAGCGGATGTCGAACTCACCAAGTTCTACTGCCCACTTCACCAGCCGTCCCGCATTCTCTGGATTGCTGAGAATCTGCCGCAGTGGTTGATCGGTCAAAAGGGTGACAGAATGAGCCTGGAAATAGGGGCGAAGCCTCCTGGTCGCAGTCAGCAGCGCGAAGGCGATCTTCTCAGCCTTCGTGTACCGCGTCTCGGCATCCCGGAGGACTCGGCTGATGTAGTATACAGGCTTCTGAAGTCTTGCCTCTTCCCGAACCAGTACTGCGCTGACTGCGGTTGGGGAGACCGCCAGGTAAAGGTAGAGCATCTCCCCCTCTTGCGGCTTGGACAGCAGGGGAGGAGACGCCATGTACTCCTTGAGCTGGTCGAACGCCGCATGACATTCGGCCGTCCAGAGGAAGTCTTTTGGGCGCTTCAACACCTTGAAGAATGGTTGGCAGCGTTCGGCCGACTTTGCCACAAATCGTCCGAGCGCGGCGACCCTTCCAGCGAGCTCCTGAACCTCCTTCACTTTGGTCGGAGGGGACATATCTTGGATGGCTTTGATCTTGTCCGGGTTGGCCTCGATCCCGCGCTGGTTGACAATGAAACCGAGGAACCTCCCGGCCGAAGCACCAAAAGCGCACTTCGCTGGGTTTAGCTTCATGCGAAACTTTCGCAAGGTGGTGAAAGTCTCCTCCAGATCTGCAATGTGCTGGTCTGCATGGCGGCTTTTTACCAGCATATCGTCCACGTACACCTCCATATTCCGGCCGATCTGCTCCTTGAAGATTTTATTGACGAGGCGCTGGTAAGTGGCGCCAGCGTTCTTCAGACCGAAGGGCATTACCTTGTAACAGTACAGCCCCCGGTCTGTTATGAAGGCAGTTTTCTCCTCGTCCTGTGGAGCCATCATTATTTGGTTGTAGCCGGAGAAGGCGTCCATAAAAGACAGTAGCTGATATCCGGAAGTCGCGTCGACCAGTTGATCTATCCGTGGAAGCGGAAAGCTATCCTTGGGGCACGCCTTGTTCAGGTCGGTGTAGTCGACGCACATCCTCCACTTCCCGCTCGCCTTCCGGACAAGTACGACGTTTGCCAGCCACTCGGGGTAGCTCACCTCTCTTATGAAACCTGCCTCCAAGAGTTTGTCTACCTCCTGGTCGACCACCCGGATTCGATCCGGGGCACAGTGTCTCTTCTTTTGCTTTACTGGTCGGTGGGTCGGGTCGACGTTGAGGGCGTGAGAAACGACCTCCGGGTCGATCCCAGGTACATCGGCCGCCGACCAGGCAAACACATCTGCATTGGCTCGGAGGAATTCCACTAACCGGAGCCGAGCTTCCAAGTCGAGGTTGGCACCGACCCGGACCGTGCGGTCCGGGCGGCCTTCTTCGAGGGGAACTTCGATTACGCCCTCGGCCGGCTCCCCGTGCCGCAAGGCCACTTCGTCTCTGGCGTCAAGTGACTCGACGCTTAGGGCCTCCATGGGCTTCTTTCCTTTGAGAGTTGCTAGGAAACACTGCCGTGCGGTCGGCTGGTCACCTCGGACCTCTCCAATCCCGGCCGCTGTGGGGAACCGCATGAGCAAATGGTAGGTAGAAACCACCGCGCGAAGGGCGTTCAGTCCGGGTCGTCCGAGGATAGCGTTGTAGGCCGAGGGGACACGGACGACCAAGAACCCGAGCCGCACCGTGGCTTCTGCGGGTGCAATGCCCGCAGTCACAGGCAGCTCGATGACACCTTCGGCCGAGATAGCGTCTCCAGTGAATCCTATGAGGGGGGTGGATGTTTTGTGCAACAATTGTCGGAAAAAGCCCATCTTTTGGAAGGCCTCGTAATACAAAATATCAGCTGAGCTTCCACTATCCACAAGAACACGCCTTACATCATAGTCCGCCATAGTGAGAGAGATCACCATGGCGTCATCGTGGGGAGTCTGAACCCCCTTTACATCTTCATCACAAAAAGTGATTACATTTCCGACCCGCTGCCTCTTCGCGACGGCCACTCCTGATACTTCCGCCGAGCCCCCTGCGTTCCTCACGGGCCGAGAGCAGCCCCCAGTGATGGTGTGGATCACTCCCGCAACGGGTCGATTCTGCTCCCGAGGCTCCTGAGGGGCCGGGTCGGCTGGACGCGGGTCTGCGGGGGGACGTCGGTTGTTTACATATCGACCGAGACGCCCTCGGCGAATGAGAGCCTCGATCTCGTCCCGAAGCTGGAAGCAGTCTTCGGTATCGTGGCCGTGGTCTCGGTGGTACTCACAGTACGCCCGAGAAGGCTTCCTCCCAGGGATCTTCTTCATCTGCCTCGGGACCGGGAGGTCCTCCCGCCCCTTGACCTCCATGAGGATCTGGGCCCGGGGGGCCAGGAGTGGGGTGTACCGGTTGAAGCGTCGGTGCGGAGAACGAGGGCGTGTGGCGCCGTGGTTCCTTGCTGGTGACGGGCTTCTGCGCCGGCGTTGAGGCGTCGGGCTCCTCCTCTGGGGTGCCTCTTTTCGCCTTTTCTTCCCGGGCTTTAGAGGGGCCTCGGCGGCCTCCTTGTTCCGGTGGGAGGCTGCCTCCTCGGCGTCTGCATACTGGTTTGCCCGAGACAACAGCTCCGGGAAGCTCCGCGGCAGGCGTTTGTCCAGGGAGAAGGTGAGTCTGCCCTTCCGGAAGCCTCGCTTCAGGGCTGAGAGAGCCACCTCCTGGCTCAAATTCCGGACCTCCAGTGTTGCCTTGTTGAAGCGGGTGAGATAATCCCGCAGGCTCTCTCCCTCGTTCTGCCGGACATCGAAGAGGGAGTCGGAGACCAGTCTTCGCCGGCTACTGACGGCGAAATGGCTGATGAAGAGACGGGTGAACTGGTGGAAGGACTGGATGGAATTAGCCTCCAGGCCGGCGAACCACGCCCTTGCCGGGCCGCGGAGGGTCGCCGGGAAGGCCTTGCAGAGGAGAGGATCCGATGCTCCATGGAGGAGCATAAGAGTCCTGAAACTCTCCACGTGGTCCCGTGGGTCCGCCGCCCCGTCGTAGGGTTCGATCGCCGGCATTTTGAACCCCGGCGGGTTTAGGGTTCGCAGGATCCTTGAGGCAAGCGCCGGCTGGGAGGAGATTTCCAAGTCGGCGAAGGGATCTTTGGAGTGGCCCTTCAGGACCTGGAGCTGTCTGTGGAGATCGTCCACCCGCCGGTCCAGGGAGCGCGACCGGTGGGTGGGAGACAAGGAGCGGCGCGAGGGGGACCGACTGGAGTGCGGGCCCCTCGAGGACTGGGGTGTCTGAGAACGCGCCCGGGTCCGCCTCTCGTACCCCGCGCAGCTCCGATGAGAAGGTCCTGGCAGAATGGACCGCACTCGAGAATCCTCCCCGCGCCGGCGCTCCTCTCCATGGGAGAGGAAGGAGCGCGGGTTGTGAGGAAGAGGCGAGTGCTCGGGGAGCAGCGGTTCCTGAGCCCGCTGCGGCACCCGAGAGATCACACCCTGCAGATTCTGCACTGCCTCCGCGAGGGTGCGAACCTGCTGGGCTAGCTGGTCGAACTGAGCAGGTTCGACCGTCTGAATGGGAGGAGAAGCGGTGGAATGCTGCTGAGAGTGTGTTGGGGACGCAGCAGCCTCCCGGCCAGAGGCGCGAGAGGCTCCGCGACCGGAAGCATTGGAAGCTCCGCGACCACCTCGCCGTGCCATTACGATCGTTCTGAGATTCGGCCCTTCCTCTAGCGCCAACTGTTGCTGGTGGTCCAAACCGAGAACGATTGACACGACGGTGTGAACGGGGTTCCGCCTGAGTTGTCTTGGTTGGTGCTGGTCGCGCTCCACCTTCCGCCAAGGAACCTGCAAACAAGCCTTGCACCACCACCAGGGTGGTGATGGCCCTCCGACGGTCAAGTCAGAGGAGATTGGAGGAGGAGAGATGATAATCACAAGTGGGAGAGAGTGCTCTGGGAGGTATTGCTTACCCCCCCCTTCTCCCCCCAGCCGCATATATACCTGGCTGGGAGGTCTCTCAGGGGGGTTTGTCGTCGTGGGGCACGATAGAATGGCCACTGACATGGCCGTTACGGGGCGTCGTGGAGCAGCGCTGGGTACGGTCATGGCAGGGCGTAGTGGAGCTCCGCTTTGTACGGTTGATACAGGAGATCGTGGGCAGCATCGGGTACAGCCGTTGCAGGGAGTAGTGGAGCAGGAGGCCGCGGCGTGCCTCTGGAGAATAGCCTGTCGTTATCAAAAGATCTCCGACTCGGGGTCGGAATGCTGGATCATAGGGCAGCCGACCCGGGGTCGGGCTGCGAAGCCGAGGAGGTCCGACTCGGGGTCGGAGTGCTGGATCATAGGGCAGCCGACCCGGGGTCGGGCTGCGGAGCCGAGGAGGTCCGACTCGGGGTCGGAGTGCTGGATCATAGGGCAGCCGACCCGGGGTCGGGCTGCGGAGCCGAGGAGGTCCGACTCGGGGTCGGAGTGCTGGATCATAGGGCAGCCGACCCGGGGTCGGGCTGCGGAGCCGAGGAGGTCCGACTCGGGGTCGGAGTGCTGGATCATAGGGCAGCTGTAGCTTTCCTGGATACGCGTGCCGATCACGTGGGGCATGGCGGCTCAATTCCCCCATAACAGTAATCAATTTATTTTTATCAAATCTATCATTTCTTTTTCTTGCAATCCTTGTTCTGGGTTCAAGTTAATTTCTTTTTTTTTTGCAATCTTTTAATTCTTCTTTGATGCAGTACATTAAATTTTCTTTTATGCAATTTATGTTCTAGGCTTTTGATCTTCTTAGCACTGTTTTTCATCCATTTTAATTTATGCCAAAGCTTTTCTTTTCCATTAAATATATAAATGCTTTTCGAATTTAAGTAACTGTCTTTCCGTTAATTTCAAGTAGAAAACATTCTCTAATAGACTAGTGAATCATTCCACATTTCCAACGTAATGTTTTTCTTTTATCATTCAAAAATCGATTTCAAATCCGAGTAAACGTTTTAATTTTTATGCAACTCCAATCACCTCCCTGTGGATCGACCTCTTACAACCACTATTCTTCGAGTAGAACAGGTAAGAGTAAAATAAATTTAAACTTTGTTTGTCGGTTCTAACAACGATCTGTTTAGCATATTTTTAGGTAAACATGAATCGGACAACAGGACTCTTGAACCTTATCAAATAAGATCGAGTCCAATTAATTAAGTCCAATTAATTCAATCAAATTGCAATCCAATTGCAATTAATTCTTTCTTCAACTCACTAACTCTTAGTGAGTTAAACCAATTATCAATCAAATTGACAATTACAAACTATTGTGATTCCAAATCACAATCCAACCATTAGATCAATCAGATCCTCTATTGTGTGTGACCCCATAGGTTCTATTCTATCTGGTAGTGAGATATATTGTGATCCCTATCACAATATCATTGAAACTCCTTTCAATGGGTTGGAACAATTCCAACTCTTCTCATTCGGGTTCACTGATCATCAAGTGAATGCCTCTGAGTCTCACAATCCACCAGTGACACCTAGCAGCATGTAGTGGCAACCCAGCAGAATGGAGTAGATGAACCTCTAGGTACAGTTAGCGTATGATACAGTCCCTCTATCGTGGATCCCAACAGGATGGAGGTCATGGATAATTCGTCAAACCCCATTATCCATCATATGTAAAATTTATTCGACTCCAGTTTGAGATTGGAAAACTCTTTTTTCAAAAACTACCTTGGCCAAGGATTTACGAACTCAGTCTCATAAATCACATAGGATCTCTCCTAATCTATCAAGGTCGATAGATTCCATCTAGATGCACCCCTACTCCTGCAATGAACCTACCGCAGCCAATCTGCACCACAAGAACCCAAATGGATAGGGCCCATGTTTATGTGCTCGTCAAACTACAGCAACCTCACTGTGAATAACCGAGGTCAAGCAGGTCAAAGGATCAGTCATACAACTGCAGCATCAAGTAAGTCACTGACGAGTGGATAGACATCCAAGTGACTACTTGCTTTGGTCACGCTCAGTACCCTTGTTCTCTAACAAGCACTTGCACAATCACTTCAGTGTCCCCACACTGTGGACTCAAGACTCATCCATCTGACTAAGTGATCTGTGCACTAATCTCAGCGGATCGATCACCGTCCCTCGTGATGGATCCATCGATCAGGAGCAATTCAGGAATTAATCACCAATGATCCATGCCTCAAATTCTCAACTCTTGAGAATATGCATCATAATCTTATTAATTCCTTGGACGATTCATGGACACATAAGAATATGAATGAAAAGAAAGCCCATCCTAATAAATTCATTATTAGGTCAAGCATAAATTTATGTCCCACAACAAAATAATGAGTCAGCCAAATTGGCCTCTAGGGCATACTTCTAACATTGAGTATGTGTCCAAATAGGTAGAAGCTGTGTCTTGTCGAACAAATGACCACAAACCAGTTTTAAAATTTCTTAAAGAAAACATATTTTCTAGGTTTGGGATGCCCAAGGTTATAATTAGTGATGGGGGAAAATATTTTTGTAATAAGCCTTTTGAGATCTTATTATGAAAATACGGCATCACCCATAGAATTGCAACCCATTATCACCCGCAGACTAGTGGCCAAGTAGAGTTAGCCAATCGGAAGATTAAACGAATTTTAGAGAAAACGGTGAATCTATCACGCAAAGACTGGTCTTTAAAACTTTCTGACGCATTGTGGGCTTACCGTACTGCTTATAAAACTATTCTTGGTATGTTCCCGTATCGGCTAGTCTACGAAAAAGCATGTCATCTACCTGTTGAAATAGAGCATAAATTGTATTGGGCCATTAGAAAATCAAACTTTGAATTGCAAGATGCTGGTTTAGCTAGAAAATTACAATTAAGTGAGTTGAATGAAATTCGTCGAGATGCGTATGACAATGCTAAACTTTGTAAAGAACGAATGAAAATTAGGCACGATAAATCGATTCTAAAAAAATCTTTTGAACCTTCACAAAAAGTTCTTTGTTATGACTCTCGCTTACATCTGTTTCCTGAAAAGTTACGATCAAGATGGACAGGTCCTTTCATTGTAAAAACTATTTTTCCACACGAGGCAGTTGAGATTGAGAATCCACAAGATGGCAAAATTTTTAAGGTAAATGGACACAGATTAAAATCTTTTCTTGAGAATTTTGTAGATGAAGAGAATCCTTCTCCTTGGGGGAGCCTTCTTATGACTGAGCATGACGGCAAAGGTATGTGTATATTAGTGAAAATTATTTTTTTATTTCTAGTTTTCTTCTTATTTTGTAGGTCTTCTTTTCTGGATATCAACAACTCAAGGTATTATTCTTCTCTCCAATATCATTTTCTCTATTGTCTTTCATATATCGTTTCTTGTATCTATTACATTAAGGACAATGCAATGTTTATGTTGGGGGGAGGGAAATATTAAAAAAAAAACCAAGTTTTTGTTTTTTTTTGTGTTTGATTTATTCTATTACATTCTGAGCAAATGCACATGTATTTTCATATTGAGTTTGTGCAACTATTAAGGCAAGGAACACATGCATACTATGACTGATCAGAGACCTATTATTAGATCTCCACACGTGTATTTAATGATAATAGGAAGGCCTCAGGAGTTCACATTTGTTAACTGCATTTTTGTTAGCCTTATCCGTAAAAGAAGTACGAGTATCCTTGTTCGTACCATAAGATTCATGATTTGGTTTTCACATAAAGATAGAGGTTGAATATCCCGACTAGACTACTTAGGTGCCTTATAATTAGACCTTGGTTGACCTATAGTCATGATGCAGTCACATATATAATAAAAATATCTATATATTTCAGTCTACCTTCTCTTTTCTTGCATGATTAAAAAAAAAAAATCCTTATGATGACAAGTCTGGCCTCGTGGCATAGTCTGGTTCGAGTAATTAAGTTTGAGGGGTGTTTCACCTAATGTCTTGAGCCAACTGGATCGGGGGTCATTGGCTGAAAGCTCACTACATGGACCTTACTAGAGCCTAATGGGGTTGGACTATTGTAGTCGTCATATATATTGAGAAAAAAAAATGAAATAAAAATAAGCATGAATAAATTGGTTAGGCTGAACCCAGTGACTTGTGGTAATGGCTGGTTTGACTCCATTGTATTGGACCTCTGTGTACCTGGATTGTTTAGTTGGGATTGATAGCTCTTTCTTTACATGCGAACCATTCTTGACAAATTTAGACAACATGTGATATTCTAAAAATTTGATGGATCAGGTTCTAATAAATTGTAGAAAATACTTGTGGACTTGAGTAGTGCACCTAAAACTCAGGCGGTGCCCTGTTGTGGTGGAGGTATTAGTACTCTGAGAAAGTCATGCGATTTGATGCACACTACACTTTTATATTTTCTTGCTTTGACAGTTGCCATGCTTGAAATATATATCAATTAATTACATGTGTATTAGCTTAAGATTTATTTCATATTTTTATTAGAATCTCATGTCATATAATTCATGATGTTTGTGGGTAACATCCTTGAAAACCCTCACGAGACAACACTCGTCCACTAGGGTAACCGAGGGGTTTAACGGCTTGTTGCACGTGCTAAGTGCAATCGTGATTCCTACGAAAGTGAGTACTTATCTTAATTTTATGCAATTAGTTTTAATAAAACATCAAAGGATCAACCAACACTTTTTGTACTCTCATGTTATTGTTTACTCTGAAGTGCTAGAGACCAGCAATAAGCTAGTTGGGGGGTATGATGAGAGCACAAAAGTGCGATCTAAGTACCAATTAACTTAGCCTAATGCTAGCAAAATAATGATAAATAATAGGTGTTAACATTTGCATGATTAAATATTTTATCCTTAGCACTTATTATAATTTTTATCATTATTTTATATAAATTCATCTCTTCCCAGCTGCAGAACAGAGCCCAGATTTAGCCGTCCGCGATGCATCCCGAGCATTTCCGCGTCCGCATCCAGCGCGTCCGAATCTCATCCTGCAGCCAGCTTCCAAATTCATAGCATCCCGCGTTCCCCTCTTTCCTCATTTCAAAGGGGTCCACGCGTTCATCCAGCCGTTCGTAAGCACCTCAGCATCCTTGCCACGTCCATGAGCCAGCTCTCTCGAGTTCCAGCCACATCAGCCTTCTCAGACCCCGTCCGCATCCCAGGATCCGTGATCTAATCTCCCGCATCCACAGCTTCTCCCAGCGTCCGCATGTGATCAGCTCCCATCATCCCGCGAGCATCTCCGCGTGCGATCCAGCTTCTCCCAGTCCATTCGCGTCCGCATGTGATCAACTCCCAGCACCCTGTGGTCGTTCCATGCGTATCATCCGAGTCCCAGATCCCCGCATCCGCGCTTAATCTTCAGCATGAGATCCCGTCATCCCGTCCGCTCATCCCGTTCATCTCACAAGTCCCAGCTTCCTCTACCGTCCACCTCTTCTGGATTCGCAGTCATCCGAATCCCATGGCGCCTCCCAGCATCCCGCGAAGCATCCTCCGCGTCCGATTCTTACGGATCCACAGCTTCATCCTTCCGTTCGCGAGCAACTCTAGCCGTCCACGTCCATCCTCTTCTCCCGGGGATTCATCTCATCCGGCCATTTCCACCGCGTGCGAGAAGAGGATCAAAGGCCAGCTTGATATATCCCTCTCGGCTAGGAAGGGTGGAGGAGTATCTCTCATTCAGCCATTCTAAAAAAAACAGAGGGGGGATACTCTATTTAGGGCAAAGAAAAGAAAAAAAAAAGAGAAGAAACAGGGCATCCCCTATTTCCCCGCCAAAAAAGAAAAAAAAAATGAAAGGGGGACTAATGTGCGAAATGAGTGGCTGATATCTTAGGAAGGGGTGATGGAGGAACCTTGATGTATTACTCTTTGAAGTAACCTCTAAACTTTGCTTTGAATGACTTATATTTACTGATATGTTCTTGATCCATGCATAGTTATTTCGTAGATAGTTCTTTAATGGTTTATGACTATTGATATATGGATTGCGTGAGTATTTGATTCGTCGTAGACATAGTGAGCACGATGAATGCTTAGAAATTGAGTTCATATATTCATGAAACATATACCAATTAGATTCTATCCTACCATTAATCTGTAATCAAGAACCATAGAGTTTATTTCTTGGATATAATATCATCAAGGGGGATTCCAAATTCCTACCATTTCTCTATTTCATTGAACTTTATTTATTTGCATATCATTTTTTATTTTTAATTTCTAAAAATTAACTAAAAATTACATCTAAAAATTACGCTAATAATCCATAGATAGTTCTCTGAGGATTCGACCTCGGACTTTCGAGAATTTACAACTTGTACGATTCTCCTATACCTAGGAGGTTAGTTTCATGAAAGCATTATTGTGAACGTGTCAATGTCTTGTGATTAATTTAGCAAAACCTTGGCCAGGGTAATCCCAGTGAGGAGTCATGGGATATCTAAAGTTAATCACATAATGGATGTACTAATTATAGTGTTGACAGTGAGCTCTAAGTCATCATGGCATTAGGAGTCAAAGGGATTAAATTATACAGTAACCATAGTCCAGGGTTTCAGAATATTTTCTTCGCATATATTCAGCCTATCCAGACATCGGGTACCATTGCTAGATGGTCACATCGATTAGTGTAGGAAGTCGTTCCTATACTACCGGCTTAGGTTCGAACCTATGAGGTCACATGCATAGAAGATTCCTGATTGATCAAGAAGGCTGATGAATGATTAAGAATCATTCAAGGGTAATTTGGTCAATTCGATTGGCAAATTATCTTATAAAATAATTAAAGTAATTATCGAAGGATTAATTAGTAATTAGATTGATAATGAACTCAATTGGATTGAGTAATTAGACTAAGTATGAGCCAAATTGAATTAGATTCAATTCTGGGCTCAATCAAGGTTTTTGAACTAATTGGATTAGGTCTGAATCAAGAGGACTTAGGTTGACCAAATTAAATTAGATTAAATTTGTGCTTAATTAGGGATTGACCTAATTGGATTAGGTTCAACCCATGGTAATTAGATCATTCTAATTATTAGGATTTAATTAAATTAAATGGGTTTGATATGAAACTGTTCGGATCTTGAAATCCACTTGTCACATATCCATGCATGGCGCCATAAATTAATTTTTAATATGATTAAAAATTAATTTAATTTATTTAATGGTGCCATGGGACACTTGGCAACATCAGGGACCTCTTTCATCATCAGATGGGGTGACATGGAGAGATAAAATCATGAAAAGAATTGGATAAGATCAAATTCTCTCTTTTCATGGCACATGTCATTCTTATCTTTATCTCACTTCTAATTAAGGTTGAATTTCGAATTTAATCACCACAAAATCACCACGTGACCCTCTAATCTGATTGTGGGCATGGGAATTTTGAAATGGAGTGAGGGAATGGTGATAAGTGCTAAATAATACATAAATTAGCTTCTTTTTCATAGCACTTATCATTATTTTAATTCACATATTTTGTAAATTTAACCATAAGAGATGCGTTACATTCATCATTAAATTTTAATAAATTATTAAAGATAATTCGAGTTTGATTTGATGATTTACTAATTAAGTCTAATGTATGCAGGTCGAATCAAACTCATTTGGGATGACCCTTGAACCCAAATTGCATGCACCCCATGAATCAGATCTTCCCAACCAATTAGAGTCGACCCCAATTTCCTTTTCAACACATGGCCACCCCAAGTTCACGTGTTCTCTCCCCTGCTCCGTCTTCTAGCCATATCCAAGCTACTCTACCACAACTCCAATTGCAAGCTATCTCAGCCATTCAGCCCGCATCCTTATCCCATCACCCATGGATTCTCAAATCTCCCAGCTCTCATCTCGTTCACTCTTATCCCAGCATTTCCAGCCAACTTCATGTCATCTTCTTCTCAACTTCATGAGCTTCTCCGCATCTCTCCCAATGGCTTTCTCCATATCATCTTAGATTAGGCGTCCAGACTTCCCAATCTAACAAAACAGAGTCCAACCCGAGCAAATCCTTCTCCCCGAGCATCACGGAAGAGCTCGCTATCCGCATCCCCTGCATCCGCAACAATCCCACGCTCATCCCGAATCCAACCTTCCTCCTCTTCCGAATCCTTCCCAGATTTTCCCTCGCGCTTATCTTCATCTCCACCGCGTTGAACCAACATCATCAACTTCCGGATCCCCTGAGAACAAAGCTTATCCTCTCCGAAAAGCAAGCATCGTGAGCATCCTCTACAATCTTTTCCCCTGCTTCTGAACATAACCAAAATCCTTTCAATGCCCATGATGAAGCTTCCCACGGATCACTTTCTTCCGCTCATTCCATGCGCTCCCAGCCATCCCAACTTCCGAGATCCTCTCACATCCACATTTCAGCGTCCCAACAGCGTCCAAGATCTTCTACCGCGTCGCCTCTGCGTTGAAGCCGCGTCACCAACATTTCGGATCACATCCACTCTCAGCCGTGAGCACCGTTCCAGCATCCACATCATCCTCTGCATCCTTATCCTTGATTCGAAAGAGGGGAGGAGAGAGAGGTGGGCAGGCTATAAAAGGAGTCAAGATGTGAAGGGGAGGAGGCATTCTCTTCCGTCCCATTCTTTCTCACCCGATCCCATCCTTTAGTTCTTTTATTTGGGAAGTCCCACGGGAAACAGAGGAGGAAAAAGAGTTTGGGTACTTTGGGAATGATTTCCCATAGGAAGAGAAGATGATGTGCTAAGAGGGAGCCGCTCTCAGGGGAGTCTCCAGGGAGAATGAACGAAGAGATGGAAGCTCTTGGCACTGCTGCTGCTGTCCACCACTGCATGGAAGCCTAATCCTCTCACTAGGGCTGGATGCAGCCCTAACAAAAGGGCCAAGGGTTTTGAATTTTTGATTTCTATTCTTGAAGTTGTATAAACTTTATTTTGTTCTTAATGAATATTTCCTTTTATCTCATATTTAATTTCTGTGATTTTAAATGTGACGTTTATACAATCGTTTTTCATGATCACTAAGTTAATAAAAGATCACCCATGTTTAGGGAAGATGCAGTGTCCTACCACATTAGTTTAGGGTAGACATTTCATACCAATCGAAGATGGATGTTCCTAAATTACTTTTGTGAAACTTTATTTGAATGCTTATTAGACTTGTAGCCAATTTGCATGTTAATCCAAGAATAAATTAAAATACAATTAATCCTTGTTGCTTTGTTAGTGGTGAATTTCTTGCCCTAGGTTCTCTCATCTGATATCAATTTAATTGCATTTCTTATTAAATTGCTTAGTTTAATAGTGTTCACAAATTTTCTTTTTCAAATATTTTTAAGAAAACAACTGTACCCCAATCCCTGTGGATCGATTCCCGTAATCACTATCCTACCAGATACATGCTATTGCGTGGTCTTTAAAGTTGACTATCAATTTTTGGCGCCGTTGCCAGGGATTGCTAACATAGTTGTTTTTCTCTTCATATTAAAAAAAAAATTTCAAAAAAAAATATATATATCTAAAATAAAATAAAAATATTTTCTATTTTTGTTACTTTCCTTATCTCTTTTTTCTCTTTTACTAATTTTTGATTTTTCTCTTGGTATTATTTGATCAGAAATCGAAGAGAAAATCTGGGACGATCAAAAAGAAAACTGCTGGAAAAGGAATGCTGTAGAGGTTTGCCTAAAAAAAAAATTGCTGGAGAAATTTTCTTTGGTAACCTCTAAACCTTTCTTATTTAAATTGATTCCCAATTAGCTTGAAATTTTGTGGTGATTGTTTGATTTTAATTTCAGCAAAAGTGTGAATGCATGCTTGATACACATACACCAATTAATCCGCACATAGTAAGGGCAATCACCCCAACAAGATAAGAACTGGATTTCATCACCAGATTCTTGCCCAAATTAGGTGAATCAATTCTCACATAGCTATCACTTGAATTAAAATAAATTAGACGTTGGCCCCTAGGGACATTCGAGCTCAATAGGACGAAGATCACCGAAAGTTGCACCAATTTCGCTCTGTGGCTCAGTTGATATCTAGGCAAGCTTTGTCCGTATAAGGAAGACAGTTCATCTGTTCGAGGCGAGTGATTTTTAAGTGGACCTTTGCAACGCATCGTGACCCCCCCACTTACCTGGGAGCTTACCTGGTCAACTCAGTTCATTAGACCGGATTGGAGGCTTAGGTGCCCTCTTCAAACCAGTTAGGAGCTGTCTAGTGATTTTAGGGCAAATACAAGGATTTGATGTGTTTTTTTTTAGTGCATGCTTGACTGTACTTGACTGATCAGAAGAGTATTAGTATACGCTAGGGTGTCGTTCCAGATCTCTTGAATTAGTACCTTTTGATTATGAAATAGAGCGTTCTATTAGGGCCCTTCGAGCCGAAATCCGTACCTATAGAACCATAGGATCTGCTCCACCTGTCGAGATGGCTGAAGAACAATCCAAACTGCTAAAGGAGTACTTCACTCCTTCCATTTATACCTCTCCATCTTGTATTCGACTACCTAATACCACTGCTGCTGTACAGTTTGAAATTAAGTCTAGTGTCATCCAAATGCTTCCTTCTTTTTATGGACTCAACAATGAAGACCCATACAAACATTTAGATGAGTTCCTTGAGATCTGCACTACTGTCAAAATTCAGAACTTCACTGATGATGCTCTGAAACTTAGATTGTTTTCTTTTTTCCTTAAGGATAGAGCTAAGCAATGGCTCCATTCATTAGAAGCCAATTTTATTCTTTCATGGGCCCAAATGCAACATGAATTTCTAAAAAAATATTTTTCCATAGGAAGAACGAACCAATTTAGGCGTGTGATCACGAGCTTCTCCCAATCTGACGGGGAAGAATTTCATGAAACCTGGGAGAAATTTAGAGATTTACTCCGAAAATGCCCGCATCATCAAATACCTAAGTGGCAATTAGTGCAATGCTTTTATGACGGATTGTCCGAACGAAACCGTCAGATGATTGATGCTTCTTGTGGGGGAACTTTCATGCTTAAAAGTGACCATGAGGCATGGCAATTGTTTCAAAATCTCAATGAAAACTTCCTCCACCATGCCTCCTCCGCTCGTCAAGCACCCCCGAGTTCTCAAAGAAAAGGGACCATAAATGAAGTTAGCCAGTCCATAGGTCTATCTGACAAAGTAGATGCACTATCTCGCAAGTTGGACCAGCTAATGTCTAGAGAACAGCTTCCAAACTTTCCCCAAGCACAAGTTTGTGCTCTCTGTTCTAGCCCATCTCACCCTATTTTTGAGTGCCCTTTGACAGCTCAATTTCCTGAATTTGTGCAAAAACAAGTTAATGCTACCCAAACACAGTCCTGATCGGGTAATGATCCATATTCCACTACTTATAACCCGGGGTGGCGCAACCATCCAAACTTCTCTTAGAAGCAGCAAACTCCCAATACCTCCCAACCTTATTCCCAAAACTTTCAACCATTCCAGAATGTTCATCCAAACCGTCCTCTTACTCACTATTCATAATTTCAACATATCCCTCCTGTTGGAAATTGTGTCCCAAAGCCAATTTTTTAATTGTAAGAAATTGGATTATGTATATGTTTTATTAAAATGAATAAAAATTTATTTTGGCAATTTTCTATTCATCACAAGTGTTACATCTTCAAATTGAACTCATGTGTATTGTGATGAAGTCCTTAGAACTAATTTAGTGGGTAAAAGATGTTTTATCATTTAGTCCTTAAACCAGTTCGCGACCAAATGATGAGCTGTCAATTGGACGATAGCTATGTCAAGTATAGGTCGTTGTGTGCCATTTAGTTGGTTGTCCTCTTAAACCAAGGAGTGTGGAGACACTGTATGGCATACAGGTAAGATGTAGGAGTACATCGTCACTGAACAGTGACTCACCTGCGTAGCACTCCACTGTCGGGAGTTAGCTCGCAAAGCGTATGGGCATAAGTACCCCTTAGACCTGAGACTGTCACGGTGACTCGCAAGCAACTCACTGTACTTAGGCACTGGATGACCTGAATTTTTAATTCAGGGATCGGAAGGATGCTAGGTGCAGTCAAGTACTCGTGAAGTCTATGTATGAGTCAAGATGGGATTGACCGCTCTAGATTTTAGGAGTTGATGTCTCACTGTATTTCAATTCAATAAAACCTTGGCCAGGGTAAACCAAGTAATAGTTCACTTGATTTGATTAATTGAAATACACTATGGATGACCAGACCCAGAGTTCGACAGTCCACTCTGAGGTCATCTTGAGCATCGATGGTCATAGGGATGAATTATGCAACAACCATACGTCTAGGTTCTTGAATGTTGCTTTGCATATTCGACCTATCCGGGCGTCGGATATTATTGCTAGATGGTCACCTCGATTAGTGCATGGAGTAGTCCATGTACTACCAGCTTAGTGTTTGAACCTATCGGAGTCACGCACATTAGTCAAGCTAAGTAGGAAGGTCTTGACCTAATTTAATTAAGAATTAAATTATGGGTCATTTGGAATTTGGTTCTGTCTATGTTCAGCTAGCACTGAACATGAGGTACATGCTAAATTTCATGGATGAACAACTAATTAAGTCTGTATTTCGGATCAATCAAGTTTCAATTAATGTAATTGAACTTGATCAGGACTCAATTGTTGAGATTGGATTTGATTGGGTCTAAATTAGTGTAATTGGGCTCGATCACGATTTAATTTCGTATTTGTTTTGATCTAAGTTGAACTTGGATCGAGCCGAAACTGGACCTAATTGAATCTTCCATGAGTCGGACTCATGTGGAATTTTTTCGGGTCAAAAATTCATTCAAATGGGCTGCCAATTTGGTTTAGAACCAAATAGGCTAACTTGTGATCAAATGGGCTGACCCATTTGAATCAGAAGTTGACTTTTCCTATTTGAATTGGCTACTGACCGTGAATATTACTCATGGACCCGTGGACCACTCCCCCTCATGGACCATTAACATTTTCCTGTGAGCCGCGACTCTCACCTGGGACGCATGAAACAGAGAAGCTCTGTTCCACGCGTCCGCGGCCCTTTGGACCGGTGATCGCGCCACCGTCTAGCCTCCGGCCGCTCTGCCGTCTAGACCAGACTGTTCGATTTTGAACCGGCTATATTCCGGTTAAATTTGATTTTTGAAATCCGACTGTTATCAGATGAATTGGACGATTTTCTCCACATTTGTTTTTGAAACAAAACATTACGAATCTTACATTTAAATCAATAACGGTAGCTCATAACTCCTCTTAAATCCTCTCTACGTTGTGTTAGATATATGCCCTAGAAGCCAATCTGGCTGATACATTATTAATAAAAGGCATTCTTTTCATTCATATTGTTTATGTGTCTATGTTGCCCAAGGTGACAAGCCAAGAGGGGGGGTGAATTGGTTTTTCTAAATTATTGCTATCTTACTCTAGTCAATTGATGAGTGAGTGAAATTAGAACAATGCACAATACAAACACACAAGAAGTATAGTGGTTCGGTGCTCTCCTAAGCACCTACGTCCACTCCCCAAGCAACCCCTTGGAAATTCACTATAATCTCTCGGATTACAGTTGGATTGTTTTTCGGCTCACAATCCAAAAACCTTTACACTTTGGTTTTCCGGGATCACCAATAACCTTTGTTGGTTTTACGGGCTCACCAACGAACCTTCACAATTGGTTTTACGGGTTCACCAATAAACCTACACCGTTGGTTTTGCGGGCTTACCAACAAACCTTTACAAGGTGATTAATAAAAGAAAGAAGAAAGTTGAAGCTCCTAGATGAGCAAATATAATAATTATAAGCTACAAAGAAGAGTTTAGAGAATAGTTATCGCTTGATGAGACTTCTCTCTTCTTTGTCAAGAATGCTTCACTCTTCAACAGTGGATGGAGCTTTTGATATCTCTTGGAGTCTGCTCAACCACTTCCTTTTGACTCTTGAATGAAGCACTTGGATGAAGAAGATTAGGGCTCTTGTCTTTCTTGTGTAAGCTTTGATATTTTGCAAAAGGATGTTTCCTCTGATGAATAGTATCACTTTAAATAGTTTCCTTCATCCATTGGACAAGCCCCAATAGTTAGAATTCAAAAACTAGCCGTTACTCACTGTTGGAAGGTCTGAAAGTACTTCTGCAGAACTAGCCGTTATGTTTCTGCCCGTGCTTGGGTCGACTCAACTTTTACTGGGGTCGACCCAACTTTCACTTGGGTCGACTCATGCAACATTGGGGTCGACCCTCTCAGAACCCACAGAACCTTGTATTTCAGCCTTCCTTCACTTGGGTCGACTCAACACTTTTTGGGTCGACTCAAGGTTCAGTTGGGTCGACTCAACTTCCACTTGGGTCGACCCTCTCAGGGTTTCCAGAGAACCTATTTTTGAATGTCATTGCCTTTGGGTCGACTCATGTTAACTTGAGGTCGACTCAAGTTTGGATCAACTCATGTTTCATTTGGGTCGACCCTCTCAGGGTTTCCAGAGAACTGTTTTCTTGAGGCTTGAGGATTGGGTCGACTCATCCTTCACTTGGGTCGACCCAAGTACTGTTCATCCGTGCCATTTTTGCAGAAGTGTGCCAGATGGTTTCTTGATGTGTCGGGGTCGACTCAGTCGACTCAATCAATCTTGGGGCCGACTCAATCAATCTTGGGGTCGACTCAATCAATCTTGGGGTCGACTCAATCCAAACTTTGCTGCAACTTAAGGTTAGATTCATCCATATAATCAATGAAATAAACTTTAAACAATTTTGAATATATGTCATGGTAGTGCTACATACTCCAAATAATGAAAATTACTATTGTCCACTTAAGAGTATGTTTCACTTGAAACTTTGCCGAATTAGAATTTAGAATTCACTATCCCTTTCCTATCGCAAATTTTATCTCATTAATAATCATTGAAATACATCTTAATCTCATTATACTAATGTATCGAGAGTGACAGACTTATTAATGATGTATCGAATTAACTTGTAACATACTCTTAATCATTGTATTAATCATCAAAATACCACTATCATCCTCAATCTCCCCCTTTTTGATGATTACAAAATATTGAGTATGAGCCTATTGATACTTATCTTAAAATTAGTTTTAGAAGGGCTCAAGTTGCTGAATTTCAGCTTTTCAAATTGAGAGTGAAGTCTCCCCCTATTTCATCCAAATGTTTCCAATTTGACCTTTTGAATTACTCCCCCTTTCTTTTATATTTCATTAAAGATGAAACTTCAAAAATTTGAGATAAAGCATGAGTTTCAGATTATGTATCGAGGTGTGAAAGGTATGTGCCAAATTCTGAAATTCTATGTGCCAAATTCTGAAATTCGATTTAAATCTTAGACTTTAACATTTTCGTTGTTACAGATTACTCCCCCTTAAATGTACAGTCTTTCCTAATATAATGTTCAACCTTGTTTGTCAACTTATTTCTCTTTCCTTGCTTCTCCCCCTTTTTGTTATCATCAAATAGACACAATAAGTAGACACAATAAATAATAAACAGTTCAATTTCATTGATCAAAATGGAACATTGTAATACATTAATGCAAAAACAAAACAATGTTCCTCAATCAAAGTACAAAGTACATGATCAACACAAAATACATATGAGAACTAGATAAATCCTAGGCACTAATATCAAAGGTGCTAACATCAGCCTAGGGGGTATCTAATGGCTGTGATCTAGTCCTCATCCTCCTAGCATAAGTGGCGAGGGGAGGTCGAGCCTGATGGGACTGAGTCTGGCGTGGAGCTCGGTGAGCTAGATGACTCTGTGCCGAAATCTCTGACTCAGCTGCCTGGGGCACAGATGGTCCATGAACCTCTCTCTCTCTCTCCGTAGAGCTCCTACCTGCTCTCTAAGATCGCTAATCTCAGCAGTCATAATATCCAATCTGCTTGTCAGTCCATCAGTGATAGTCCTCGCCTGAGCTGACATAAGCTCAGCATCCTACTCCAAAACTCATCTGTGTATCCCGCAGGAACAGATGACGAAGGTCCAGCCTCTGAAGGTGCTGTAGGATGATCCGCAGGCTACTCATCCTCAGGGATGGGGTCTCCAATCTCTGGTGCATCACCCTCTGGTGCATCACCCTGAATCCCAGCTCCTGCACGCACCCACTGCCCATTCACCTTCTCATAACTCATGCGAATAAGGGATCGTGCAGTGTATGTGTCAGTGAATAGTAGATGTCTGGAGATCTCTCCCTCTACTGATATGTCATGCTGTCGGAAGATCAGGGTGAGTATCATACCATAAGGCAGGGAGACTCTCGAATTGCATATGACCTTTCTCATCTGCCTAAGTTGAAAGTGAATCCTAGGTTCTTCGGTGTTAAGCATGCTGATTTTTTTTTTAAAAAAAACCATGGCTGAACCTGATCGGGTTGCCTACGTACCCCTTCATAAGGGGGATCAAGCCATACGTAGTTCTTTTTAAGTTTTAAAATGCAGCGGAAAAATCGAATAAAATAATTTAATTCATGCATGCTTACAAGATCAAATCTAGAAATCAGCACCTTAAGAATACATAGGATTATGCCGGAATCGTTTAAACAATTATGCTAAAACTTTCATGCATGATTAACTATCAGATCTGAAACTTAAGAACTCTATTCCGATTAATCTCCGAATATCCATTGAATGGATTCTGGAGATATCTCCGTGAGGAGCCCCAAAAGAGGGTAAAACCTCGGTGAATCAGACCTAGATCTTGACATCATAATAAAAGATTAATGTAGGATTAATACCTTTTATGATGGATGAAACTTGTGGATCTGATCCTCGACTTCGCAGCCACGCACATGAATGGCCTCTACGAGAAGTCCACGCGAAGTTCCTGAAGAGATCCAATCCTGCGGAAGTGCTAGCTTGCGCAGAATTTCTTGAGGCTGAAATTTGATCTTCCAAACGCTATCAACTTTTGATCCGCCTTCTTGGAAGAACTTGGAGGAAAGGTTTAAAGGGATTGAAGAGGACTTAGATCTGATCTAAAGACTTCTTATCAGGGACCCCTAACACTAATGGCGCGATGGACTTAGAGGAGGAATAAGTCAGCTAGATTGAATGCAGAATTTTTTCATGCATGAACTAGGGTTCCTCTCTTTTCTTTTCCCTTTTTTCTTCTTCTTTTTCTCTCTTTTTTTTCCTTGAATTCAACCACCAGCTGATGGAGGTCCTTTTAATGTTGCTCTCCTACCTAACTTCATGCCAACCATCCCATATTTGTGGAGGATTTTGTGGGGTTTTGAATTTTGAATTCAAAATTCAAGTTCATGTGCCATTACATGATGAAGCTTGATCTAATCTAAACCATTCATCATGTTGCCACTTCCCTCTTTCAATTTCGAAATTCCCATGCCCCCAATCAGATTAGAGGGTCACGTGGTGATTTTGTGGTGATTAAATTCGAAATTCAACCTTAATTAGAAGTGAGATAAAGATAAGGATGACATATGCCATGAAGAGAGAGAATTTGATCTTATCCAATTCTTTTCATGAATTTATCTCTCCATTTCGACCCATCTAATGATGAAAGAGGTCTCTGATGTTGCCAAGTGTCCCATGGCACCATTAAATAAATTAAATTAATTTTTAATCATATTAAAAATCAATTTATGGCGCCATGCATGGATATGTGACAAGTGGATTTCAAGATCCGAACAGTTTCAGATCAAACCCATTTAATTTAATTAAATCCTAACAATTAGAATAATCCAATTACCATGGGTTGAACCTAATCCAATTAGGTCAATCTCTAATTAAGCAAAATTTAATCTAATTTAATTTGGTCAACCTAAGTCCTCTTGAGTCAGACCTAATCCAATCAGGTTAAAAATCCTTATTGAGCCCAGAATTGAATCTAATTCAATTTGGCTCATCCTTAGTCTAATTACTCAATTCAAATGAGTTCATTAGCAATTTAATTACTAATTAATCCTCCGATAATAACTTTAATTATTTTATAAGATAATTTGCCAATCAAATTGACCAAATTATCCCTGAATGATTCTTAATCATTCATCAGCCTTCTTGATCAATCAGGAATCTTCTATGCGTGTGACCTCATAGGTTCGAACCTAAGCCGGTAGTATAGGAACGACTTTCTACACTAATCGATGTGACCATCTAGCAAGGTACCCAACGTCCGGATAGGCCGAATATATGCGAAGCAAATATTCTGGAATCCTGAACTATGGTTACTGTATAATTCAATCCCTTTGACTCCTAATGCCAGGATGATTTAGAGCTCACTGTCAACCCTATAATTAGTACATCCATTATGTGATTAACTTTAGATATCCCGTGGCTCCTCACTGGGATTACCCTGGCCAAGGTTTTGCTAAATTAATCACAAGACATTATCTCTTGTTTCCAGGAGGGGTCAATTCCATCTCGATTCACAACTGACTACGCAAGTACTTGACTGCACCCAGTGACCTTCCGTCACTGAATTAGAAATCCAGACAGTCCGGTACCAAAGTACAATGAGTTGCTTGCTAGTCACAGGTTGCGGTTTCAGGTCAGAGGGCCAAACTTATACCCATATCCACTCGGAACATCTCTCGACAGTAGAGCGTTCTGGAATTGGTCACGTTCAGTGAAATGTACTCCTACACTTCACCTGTATGGCATACCAGTGTCTCCACACTCCTTGGTTAAGAGGACAACCAACGTATATGTCACACAACGACCTAATCTCGATAATGTTGTCGTCCTAGTAACAACATATTATTTGGTCGCGAACAAGTTTAAGGACTCAAAGATAAATCCTCCTTTATCATAACATAAGTTCTAAGGACTTCATCATATAAGAGTTCATTTGAAGATGAAATGATGAATAATGCCAAATAATACTTTATTAATTTGTCAATTTATTTACAAAATTTAATCATCAATATGCTGACGATTGACATTTAGGATACAATTTCCAACAACTCCCTCTTAGCCTAAAGCCAATCGGCACAGTATCTAATACCCATCTTCGACTTGTGTTCGTTGAACTCTTTGATGCCGAGGACTTTGGTAAATGGGTCAGCCAGATTTTCTTTTGTGTCAATCTTCTGAAGATCATTATCACCTCGTTCTATAATCTCTCGAACCAGGTGATAGCGTCGCAGAATATGCTTGGTCCGCTGATGTGCTTTAGGTTCCTTTGCCTGAGCTATGGCTCCAGTGTTATCACAAAATATAGGAACTGGACCATCAATGGAAGGTGCCACTCCCAGCTCGGTGATGAACTTGCGCAACCATATGGCTTCCTTGGCTGCATCAGATGCTGCAATGTATTCTGCTTCACATGTAGAATCTGCCACTGTATGCTGCTTGGAACTCTTCCAGCAGATGGCCCCACCCTTAAGAGTGAAGATATATCCCGACACGCTCTTGCTATCATCTTGATCTGACTGAAAACTTGAATCGGTATATCCCTCAAGTTTTAAGTCAGAATCACCATAGACAAGCCACTGGTCTTTAGTATTTCTCAAATACTTAAGAATGGTTTTTACAACCTTCCAGTGGTTGCTACCTGGATCAGACTGGTATCTGCTCACTACTCCTAGTGAGTATGCCACGTCTGGTCTAGTACATGTCATGGCATACATTATAGATCCCACTGCCGAAGCATATGGAATTCTATCCATACTCTCTCTTTCTTGAGGGGTTGTCGGACAATCCCTCTTAGAGAGGTTAATTCCATGGCCCATCGGAAGATAGCCTTTCTTGGAATTAATCATACTGAACCTCTTCAGTATAGTATCAATGTATGTGGATTGGGATAAGCCAAGCAATCTTCTAGATCTATCTCTATAGATCTTCATCCCTAGAATGTAAGATGCTTCTCCCAAATCCTTCATTGCAAATTGAGATGATAGCCAAACCTTTATTCCTTGTAATGCAGGAATGTCATTTCCGATTAAAAGAATGTCATCCCACATACAAAACAAGAAATATGATAACTGAACCATTTGCCCATTTATAAATGCAAGGTTCCTCTTCATTCTTAATGAAGCCATATGATTTGATCACCTTATCAAATCGTATGTTCCAACTCCGTGAAGCTTGCTTTAATCCATAAATGGATTTTTGAAGCTTGCACACCTTAGACTCATCTGCAGATATAAAATCTTCAGATTGCATCATATACACCTCCTCTTCTAAATCTCCATTTAGAAAAGCGATTTTAACATCCATCTGCCAGATCTCATAATCTAATTGTGCTGCTATCGCAAGCATAATCCGAATGAATTTGAGCATTGCGACAGGAGAAAACGTCTCGTCATAGTCAATACCATAACGTTGATAATATCCCTTGGCAACTAGACGGGCTTTATAGGTCTCTACCTTTCCGTCTGCGCCCCATTTCTTTTTGAAAATCCACTTACACCCTATGGGTTTAATCCCTTCGGGTGGGTCAACTAATGTCCATACATCATTGACCTTCATGGATTCCATTTCGGATTGCATGGCTCCAAACCATGCATCAGAGTCATACCTCTGCATCGCATCCATGTAGGTGATCGGATCCTCATCGTTTTCATCAAGTTCGACAGGATCCCCGTCCCGAACCAAGAAACCGTAGTATCTATCCGGCTGACGTGGTACTCTACCTGATCGTCTTAATGGTGCATCTAAGATGGGTTCTGGATCTGATCTAATCACATCCGACTCAATTGATTTCAGTGGATGGTGTCGGGTCTTCTACATGTTGAACTTCCCTAAGCTCAACATTAGAGCTTTTAGTTCCTTTACTAAGGAATTCTTTCTCTAAGAAAATAGCTCTATTGCTTACGAACAACTTTTGTTCTTCAGCAAAGTAGAAGTAATATCCTTTAGTTTCTTTAGGATAACCAACAAAGAAACATCTGTCAGACTTGGGTTCAAGTTTGTCTGTTTTCAAACGTTTGACATATGCCGGACACCCCCAAATCCTAAGGTGAGAGAGCATTGGCTTACGTCCAGTCCACATCTTATGTGGTGTTTTATTTACAGACTTACTTGGAACCTTATTTAGAATGTAGCAGGCTGACTCAAGTGCATATCCCCAAAAGGATATGGGCAGACTCGCAAACCCCATCATGGATTGAACCATATCTAACAGAGTTCGATTTCTCCTTTCTGATACACCATTATACTGTGGTGTACCAGGAGGAGTCCATTGGGAGAGAATCCCATTCTCTCCTAAATATGTCAAAAACTCATTGGAAAGGTATTCGCCTCCTCGATCTGATCGAAGAGTTTTAATACTCTTTCCAGTTTGTTTTTCTACTTCATTACGATACAATTTGAACATTTCAAATGCTTCAGATTTATGTCTCATTAAATAGACATAACCATACCTAGAAAGGTCGTCTGTAAACGTAATGAAATATGAATACCCACCTCTAGCATCTGTGCTCATTGGCCCACATACATCAGAATGTACAAGGGTCAATAAATCACTGGCTCGTTCACCTTTTCCGGTAAAAGGTGATTTGGTCATCTTACCAAGAAGACATGACTCACAGGTTGTCAATGATTCACAATCATTAACATTGAGGATTCTCTCTTTACTTAACCTGTTCATCCTGTTCTTGTTAATATGACCTAGCCTATGATGCCAAAGGTAGACATCCATGACATTATCTATTCTAGGACGCTTACTTGACGTGTACATTACATTAACAGGTTGTGATAACAAGTAGATGCCATTGCTCAATTGTCCATTCATTACAGTAACACCATTCATAATGATATCACAAGAACATTTCTTTATTGAAATTTCATAACCGTTCATGGACAAAAGGCCTACGAAAATTACATTCAATAAGAACGTAGGACAATAGTGACAATCACTCAAGACAACTACATGAGAATTGAAAACAAGTTTGAGATTTCCTAAAGCTAGAACTGGAACAGATCTTCCATCTCCAACATTCAGGAATCTCTCACTGTTTTCAAATCTCTCATTGATCTGAAGTCCTTGCAATGAATTGCATATATTAAACGGACTTCCAGTATCTAATACCCAAGTCGAATTATCACATATAGAGAAATTACAAGGTGTTATCATATAAATATCTTGATCAGCAACTGATTGCCCTTTTCTCTTGCTTAGCCTGTTCGGGTCAAGTGAGGTAAGGTACTGAGGACAATTCCTCTTCCAATGCCCCTTGCTTCTTACAATAGAAGCATTCTGCCTGACTTTGGTCATCCTTAATCTTTTTGGTCTGACTATGCTAAGTTTTCAGCTTTCTATACCAATTATTGAAGTTGGGACCAGTCAACTTGTCATTATCCAATAATGAGCGAAGTGACAAAATTGTGGCCATTCTACATAAAAGAAAATTTGGCTATTAGTATATGAATTGACTAAACACAGTAGTAGACTTGGACTTTAGTCTAAAGATACTCCCACTATTTTATACAAATTGGTAGCCTCTACCTCCAATTCGAAAAATTACTCCTAATTCTTTAGTGGGCACTAGAACCCAATAGATTGCATATAGGGCCCGAGTGTGGCTCGGCTAACCCATATGCACCTATTGGTAGGTTCTAAACCAGTTGCTTCACCAAGCAACTTCTAGTGATAATTTTGCCCTAGGTTCTTCGGCAGGTGTGTGGCACCTCCACCGAATATCCTAGTCAGGTCCAACCATTAAATGATAGGGTTAAGTCTAATCAACTAATAGATGACCAAGCCCGAGTGTGGCTCGGCTCACCTAACCGCCTATTGAAGGTACACTTAACTCATCATATATTGAATGACAATTCCAATGCTTGATAAGTACCAGGCGTGTCGCGCCTCCAATAATTATCAAAATATTGGACCCATTATCACCCAACTTAATGGGAGGCTATGATCTAGTTATCCCCATAACCATTTCATTTTAAGGACCTAATAATTTTAGAGAATTTCTTAATTAGGATAGATAAGAAGATCCGGTTAGTCTAATTTCTCCCACTGACTTCACCAAATCAGATTAGACTCAAACCGGTTAAGGAGGCACCTAAATCAGTCAAACTGATTTTTCTTATAGGCATGGGCTAACTCGAATCATTAAGTGATCCAATCAAAATGTGATTGACCATGTCGGCCAGGTAAGTGAGATCGGTGGAAGGGATATGCCATTAACTCGACAAAGACGAATCAGTGCGAGTAGCTCCCAATTAAAAAACCAACGGTCAAAACTGCTAAACTTACCATAGACACCGACTGGTTAATCAATTTCGATTTGATTACTCAAATGACTCGGGCTACACCTCTGAGCCTAAATCAAGTTCCATCTTGGTCTAATCAAAGACATGGACTTGATCCATCTACAACTATTGTAAATTGACCTAGAATTTTCTTGACCTAATCTAATTACTACTTAATTAGATTTGATCAATTAATTCTATTTGTCCATGTATGATTCTAACCTTAGGTCTAACCCAATCCTAGAAACTTGATTCAAGCTAACCCATATGCCCAAATAATTATGCAATGTCAATTAATTGAGTTACAATTCTATTTCATAACACTTAATTCTCAATTAAGTTTAGACTTATGAAAGTTTTGATCATTGCATATTTCTTTTTAATTACATATTAATTACAATCTTTCAGTTCTTAAAACATATTTTCAGATCTGAGTTTCTATAATTAATCACATGTAATCAGATTTAATTCATGTTTAAGTCATTATATTTAATGTTCATGCATCACATATACATAACAACATGAATTAATACAAACAGCATACATCTTATGTATTTGTTTTTTCACTTTTATTTTCAGATCTGATTTGTTCATTAAAATTAGAGATCATATGAATCATAAATTTTCTTTAGATCTAATCTAAACAATATTATGATTTTAGATTTATTTATGTTACAAATCTTAACACAAACATGCATCATATGCATTCAAAATTTCAGATCTAGTTAATCATGCATAATCAGCAATTAAATCAATCATAAAAAAAATACTTTAGATCTAATCTAAGCATGCTCATTATTTCAGATTTAATTGTAAAAATTAAAACATAAAAGTTTAAACATGAACCTGGCTCTGATACCACTGAAAGGGAATCCTAGGTTCTTCGGTGTTAAGCATGCTGATTTCTTTTTTTTTTTTAAAAACCATGGCTGAACCTGATCGGGTTGCCTACGTACCCCTTCATAAGGGGGATCAAGCCATACGTAGTTCTTTTTAAGTTTTAAAACGCAGCGGAAAAATCGAATAAAACAATTTAATTCATGCATGCTTACAAGATCAAATCTAGAAATCAGCACCTTAAGAACACATAGGATTATGCCGGAATCATTTAAACAATTATGCTAAAACTTTCATGCATGATTAACTATCAGATCTGAAACTTAAGAACTCTATTCCGATTAATCTCCGAATATCATTGAATGGATTCTGGAGATATCTCCGTGAGGAGCCCCAAAAGAGGGTAAAACCTCGGGGAATCAGACCTAGATCTTGACACCATAATAAAAGATTAATGTAGGATTAATACCTTTCATGATGGATGAAACTTGTGGATCTGATCCTCGACTTCGCAGCCACGCACACGAATGGCCTCTACGAGAAGTCCACGCGAAGTTCCTGAAGAGATCCAATCCTGCGGAAGTGCTAGCTTGCGCAGAATTTCTTGAGGCTGAAATTTGATCTTCCAAACGCTATCAACTTTGATCCGCCTTCTTGGAAGAACTTGGAGGAAAGGTTTAAAGGGATTGAAGAGGACTTAGATCTGATCTAAAGACTCTTATCAGGGACCCCTAACACTAATGGCGCGATGGACTTAGAGGAGGAAGAAGTCAGCTAGATTGAATGCAGAATTTTTTCATGCATGAACTAGGGTTCCTCTCTTTTCTTTTCCCTTTTTTCTTCTTCTTTTTCTCTCTTTTTTTTCCTTGAATTCGACCACCAGCTGATGGAGGTCCTTTTAATGTTGCTCTCCTACCTAACTTCATGCCAACCATCCCATATTTGTGGAGGATTTTATGGGGTTTTGAATTTTGAATTCAAAATTCAAGTTCATGTGCCATTACATGATGAAGTTTGATCTAATCTAAACCATTCATCATGTTGCCACTTCCCTCTTTCAATTTCGAAATTCCCATGCCCCCAATCAGATTAGAGGGTCACGTGGTGATTTTGTGGTGATTAAATTCGAAATTCAACCTTAATTAGAAGTGAGATAAAGATAAGGATGACATATGCCATGAAGAGAGAGAATTTGATCTTATCCAATTTTTTTCATGAATTTATCTCTCCATTTCAACCCATCTAATGATGAAAGAGGTCTCTGATGTTGCCAAGTGTCCCATGGCACCATTAAATAAATTAAATTAATTTTTAATCATATTAAAAATCAATTTATGGCGCCATGCATGGATATGTGACAAGTGGATTTCAAGATCCGAACAGTTTCAGATCAAACCCAATTAATTTAATTAAATCCTAACAATTAGAATAATCCAATTACCATGGGTTGAACCTAATCCAATTAGGTCAATTCCTAATTAAGCACAAATTTAATCTAATTTAATTTGGTCAACCTAAGTCCTCTTGAGTCAGACCTAATCCAATCAGGTTAAAAATCCTTATTGAGCCCAGAATTGAATCTAATTCAATTTGGCTCATCCTTAGTCTAATTACTCAATTAAAATGAGTTCATTAGCAATCTAATTACTAATTAATCCTCTGATAATTACTTTAATTATTTTATAAGATAATTTGCCAATCAAATTGACCAAATTATCCCTGAATGATTCTTAATCATTCATCAGCCTTCTTGATCAATCAGGAATCTTCTATGCGTGTGACCTCATAGGTTCGAACCTAAGCCGGTAGTATAGGAACGACTTTCTACACTAATCGATGTGACCATCTAGCAAGGTACCCGACGTCCGGATAGGCCGAATATATGCGAAGCAAATATTCAGGAACCCTGAACTATGGTTACTGTATAATTCAATCCCTTTGACTCCTAATGCCAGGATGATTTAGAGCTCACTGTCAACCCTATAATTAGTACATCCATTATGTGATTAACTTTAGATATCCCGTGACTCCTCACTGGGATTACCCTGGCCAAGGTTTTGCTAAATTAATCACAAGACATTATCTCCTGTTTCCAGGAGGGGTCAATTCCATCTCGATTCACAACTGACTACGCAAGTACTTGACTGCACCCAGTGACCTTCCGCCACTGAATTAGAAATCCAGGTAGTCCGGTACCAAAGTACAATGAGTTGCTTGCTAGTCACAGGTTGCGGTCTCAGGTTAGAGGGCCAAACTTATACCCATATCCACTCGGAACATCTCTCGACAGTAGAGCGTTCCGGAATTGGTCACGTTCAGTGAAATGTACTCCTACACTTCACCTGTATGGCATACCAGTGTCTCCACACTCCTTGGTTAAGAGGACAACCAACGTATATGTCACACAACGACCTAATCTCGATAATGTTGTCGTCCTAGTAACGACATATTATTTGGTCGCGAACAAGTTTAAGGACTCAAAGATAAATCCTCCTTTATCATAACATAAGTTCTAAGGACTTCATCATATAAGAGTTCATTTGAAGATGAAATGATGAATAATGCCAAATAATACTTTATTAATTTATCAATTTATTTACAAAATTCAATCATCAATATGCTGACGATTGACATTTAGGATATAATTTCCAACATAAGTATCATAGCTGGGAGGTTCAGGGGAATGCCCTGAATAATGTGCTCCATGACGACCAGGTCTCGCTCAGAAATGAGATCAAATCTCCCGCTTTTCGAAAACAAAATCCAACCTATGAAGTTGTGCAACAACCTCATTTCAGCTGAAAGAGAACTTGCTATTACATTTTCGGAATAGTCAAAATCATCATTCTCAAGAATCAACTGTAGAGCTCTCAACTTATTTTCAGGCTTTTCTGGAGTTGCTCCTTCGCAGGGGAGATGAAGCAACTCACTTAAACTTTCTTCGGAAACCCTAACCCTTACTCCTCAGACTTCAGATATAAGCCCTCCCATTCCAGTTTTCAAGAAGGCATAGAACTCACGAACCAATCCTGGGTAGATCACCACATCTAGGGAGCAAAGATACTTCCATCCTTGCCTTCGGATCCAATCACCCAACCAAAACCCTTCTTGATCCAAAAACTCGGAGTGGATCCTTCTTTCCGTGGTAACCGGTCTCCCCGCAAATTTCGCAAGTTGGACTGAAGGGGAGGGAGGAGGAGGAGGCTCTACACGTGTCTCACCTTGTGGAGACACTGTAGAAGGCTCTGTAGCATCTCTTTCAACACGGGTGGTCCGTGAAACCCTCCCGGATCGCTTGGCTACAGCTCTCTTGGGTCCCATTTCTTCAAGATCTTGATCTAACGGCTTGGGGAAGCTTCCTTCTACTGTTTAGAGATGATTGGAGGAGATTTGAGAGTGGGGAATAGGGTTTTTGGAAGAGGACAAAGTGAAAACAGTGCCCTAGATTGCTCACGGGTCCCCCTTTTAACAGTGGGGTCCCGTCGTTGGGTCGACCCTAGATTTTTTTTGGGTCGACTCAACGTTGGGTCAACCCCATTCTGGGTTGGGTCGACCCTGGTTCAGAAAATTTTTCTTTTTCTTTCTCTTCCTTTTCCAAAAAAAAAAAATTTTCTTTCTTCCAATCCTTACGAGTTCTTACTGGGACAATGAGACATTAGTAAAGAATCTATAGATGACTAGTTTGTCTAATGTTTCACGGATTTTTAGAAATGGGAGGAGAGTATCATGAGACGGCTTGCTCCTTTGTATATCTCCTTAATCAAAAGGATCACATATGCCTAACTCCCTCCTAAGCATGCAAAATCTATCTTCACTCAAAGGTTTTGTGAATATGTCAGCTAATTGTTTGTCAGTACATACATGCTCAATACATATGCTCCCATTTTGCACATGATCTCTAATAAAGTGATATCTTATTTCAATGTGTTTGGCTTTAGAGTGCTGAACCGGATTTTTAGTAAGGTTGATGGCACTAATATTACCACACTTTATAGGAATGTTATCTAGTTTAATTCCATAGTCCTCTAGTTGTTGCTTAAGCCATAATACTTGAGCACAGCAACTGCCGGCGGCTATATATTCGGCTTCAGCCGTTGACAGTGCTACTGAATTCTGCTTTTTGCTAAACTATGATACTAAATTATTTTCTAAAAATTGACATGTTCCACTAGTGCACTTCCTATCTAATTTGCATCCAGCAAAATCTGCATCAGAGTAGGCAAGCAAATCTAGACAGGAGTCTCTTGAGTACCATAATCCTATGTTTGTAGTCCCTCTCAAATATCTAAGGATTCTTTTAACAGCACTTAAATGTGACTCCTTAGGATCTGATTGGTATCTAGCACATATTCCCACACTGAACACTATGTCTGGTCTACTAGCAGTAAGGTAGAGCAAGGATCCAATTAATCTTCTATAAAGCTTCATATCAATACTTTTTCCTTTCTCATCTTTGTCTAGCTTACTAGTGGGATTCATTGGGGTGCCTACTCCCTTGTGATTTTCATTCCCAAACTTCTTTAATATTTTCTTTGTATACTTAGTTTGATGAATGAAGATACCTTCTTTAGTTTGTTTGATTTGTAATCCGAGAAAGAAATTTAGTTCTTCCATTAAACTCATCTCGAATTCTCCTTGCATTAAATTAGCAAACTCCTTGCAAAGATTATCATTTGTGGCACCAAAAATTATGTCATCTACATATATTTGTACCACTAGCAGATTTTTGTCTTTTCTTTTAAGAAAAAGTGTTTTGTCTACATTTCTTCTACTGAAATCATTATTCAGTAGAAATTTGCTTAGTCGATTATACCAAGCCCTAGGTGCTTGTTTTAGTCCATATAATGCCTTATGTAGTCTAAAACACATGATTTGGCAATTCATGATTTTCAAAACCAGGAGGTTGCTCTACATATACCTCTTTCTCTATAAAACCATTTAAGAAGGCACTTTTTACATCCATTTGATATAATTTGAAATCCATGAAACATGCAAAAGCTAGAAGTAATCTAATAGCCTCTAATCTAGCCACGGGAGCAAATATTTTCTCAAAATCTATCCCTTCTTCTTGATTGTATCCCTTAGCTACAAGTCTAGCTTTATTTCTTATAACTACCCCATTTTCATCTAATTTATTTCTAAAGATCCATTTTGTTCTAATTATAGAGTTATGCTTTGGTCTCTCAGTTAATGTCCATACATTACTTCTTTTGAATTGATTTAATTTTTCTTGCATAGCATTTATCCAATTGGTATCTTTTTCAGCTTCTTCATAAGTCTTAGGCTCTAACTGTGAAACAAAAGCAAGATAATCATTTAAATTTCTAAGAGAGGATCGAGTTCTTACCCCTTGAGATGGATCACCAATGATTAAGTCTTTAGGGTGTCCATATGCATACCTCCATTCCTTTGCTAAGTCTTGAGATTGTGGTGGCATGCAATCATTTTCCATCTCTTGATTTGGCACGTCATTAAGATTCAATTTTTCAAAGTCAATAATTCCTGCATCATCATCAAGAATACTTTCTCTCCTAAGAGACTCACTATCAGACTCATCAAAAATGATATTAACTGACTCTTCAACTACAAGAGTTTTTTTATTGAATACTCTGTATGCCCTGCTAGATGTAGAGTATCCTAAGAAGATACCTTCATCTGACTTGACATCAAATTTACTTAGATCCTCCTTGCCATTGTTTAAAATGAAACATCTACATCCAAATACTCTAAGATACTTAGCAGTTGGTTTCTTATTCTTCCAAAGTTTATAAGGAGTTTTCTTGGTTATTGGTCATATTAAAACTCGATTTAGAATATGGCAAGCAGTGCTTATAGCTTCAGCCCAAAAGTACTTTGGAAGATTTGACTCGCACAACATTGTGCGTGCCATTTCTGCAAAGGTCCTATTTTTTCGTTCAACAATCTCATTTTGTTGAGGCGTTCTAGGTGCTTAAAATTGATGTGAGATACCATTTTCATTACAAAATTCTTCAAAGTGTTGATTTTCAAATTCAGTTCCATGATCACTTCGAATTGCTATTAAGGTGAGCTTCTTTTTATTTATGATATTTTTATAATATTTCAAGAATGCTGAAAATGCTTCATTTTTATGTGCCAGAAATGAAACTCATGTATATCTTGAAAATCATCTACTATAACTAGTCCATACTTCTTTCCTCCTAGACTTGCGGTTCTAGTGGGTCCAAATAGATCCATATGTATGAGTTCAAAAGGCCTAGTGGTTGATACTATATTCTTTGATTTGAAGGATGATTTTGTCTGCTTTCCTAAAGAGCATGGTCCACAAATTTTATCTTTTTCAAAGATCAATTTTGGTACATCTTTTATTAATTCCTTCTTGACTAGTTTTGATATTAATTCCATACTAGCATGTCCTAGTCTACGATGCCAAAGCCAACTCGTTTCATTTTTCTTTTCTTTATTAGTAATTAAACATGATCCATTTTTCTTGCCTAATTCATGAAGATCTACCATGTAAATATTTCTTTGCCTTTGTCCTATAAGTACAATACTATTATCTTTAGGATTTGCGATTATGCATACTGAGGCTTCAAATGTGACTTTAAACTCTTTATCACAAAATTGGCTAATGCTTAGTAAGTTATGTTTCAAACCATTAACTAATAAGACATTTTCTATAAAGATAGATGGAGTAATGAAAATTTTACCCTTTCCAATGATATATCCTTTTCCATTGTCTCCATAGGTTACTACTACACCCTTCTTAGATTCCAAGGTGACAAATTGTTCTACGTCACCTGTCATGTGTCTTGAACAGCCACTATCTAGATACCATCGTTTATCCACCTTATTAGCTGCAAGACACCCCTGCAATCAAGATCAAGAATAAGCTTTAGATACCCAAACTATGTTGGGTCCTTTAGGGTTAGTACTTGATGTTCCTTTTGGAACCCAAACTTTCTTGAATTTAAGCTTATGATTATTACTCAATTTGTTGTTGCTAGACTTTCTATAGTTACATTCATATGCTTTATGTCCTAATTTATTGCAGCAATGACAAGTTATATTTTCATTTTTGGCTTTCACAAATATGTTCTTTAAGTATTTTTGTTTCCTATTTATTTTATATCCTAATCCAGCTTTATCATTTACGGCTTTTTGACTATCAAGAATCATATTTAATTTGGTTGAGCTAAGTGTAAACTTGTCTACTAAGGATTTGTATTTTTCAGCATCTTCTTTTAACTTGACATTTTCAGCAATTAGATTCTCGGTTTTATTTGTGAATCTCTTACTTAATGTTTCATAGTTATTAGATAGTTTCAGCTTATCTTTGATAAGAGATTGATTTTCATCTTTTAGAACTTTATTTTTATTGATTAGTTTTTTGTGTTCTTCCATGAGTTCTAAAAATGCATCATGTAATTCATCAACAGTAAAATCACATTCAAGTTTAGAATCTACCTCATCGTCATTGGCCATATGGCAGATTTGGGCCTTCTCTTGATGATCTTTCTCTTCCGAACTTGACTCCTCACTTTCACTCCATTCAGTCATGAAGTTTTTCTTCTTAAGTTTTCTTGCCATCCATTTTAATTTCGGGCAATCTATCTTATAATGCCCGGGCTTGTTACACTCATAACAAATTGGTGTTTCCTTTTCTTTTTCTTTGTCCTTACCCTTTTCTTTGCTTGAGCTACCTTTGAAGAAGGGCTTCTTTTTATGAAATCTCTTCTTTCCTCTCATAAATTTTCTGAATTTTTTTCCAAGCATAGCCATTCCTTCTTCATCAAATTCCTCATCATCATCAGATTCTTCCGACTCAGTTTCTTGTTTTGGAGTGGTTGACTTTAAAGCAATGGTCTTTCTTCTCTTGACCTCATCTTCTGAATTTTGCCTTATGGTCAACTCATGGGTCATGAGTGATCCTAGCAGTTCCTCCAATTGCAGTGTATTAAGGTCCTTTGCTTCCTGAATTGCGGTTACCTTGGCCTCCCAAACTCTTGGTAGAGATCTGAGAATTTTTCGCACCAATTCAGAGTTAGTATAAGACTTTCCTAAACTCTTTAGCTCATTTATGATTTCAGTGAAACGAGTAAACAATTCAGTTATGGACTCAGTGGATTCCATTTTAAACAACTCATACTTATGTACTAATATGTTTATTTTTGACTTCTTAACTTGATTAGTTCCTTCATGTGTGACCTCAAGTTTATCCCAAATTTCTTTTGCGGAGATGCATGTAGATATTCTATTGAATTCACTTACATCTAGTGAACAGTAAAGTACATTAATCGCTTTAGCATTTAGTTGTGCTAGTCTTCTATCACTTTCATTCTAATCCATTTCTGGTTTGGGTATGATAGTGCCCTCTATACTAATTGTGGGTGTGTGAGGTCCTCTAGTTATAATATACCATAATTCATAGTCTAGAGCTTGAATGAATATCCTCATCCTAGCTTTTCAGTATGTGTAATTAGTGCCATTAAATAGAGGAGGTCTATTTGTGGATTGCCCCTCACTCATAGAACATCCCATTTGGGTTGTCATGATCTTTGACACTTGATTGTGAGATCAACAAATACTATATGAGCACCTCGCTCTGATACCACGTGTTGCCCAAGGTGACAAGCCAAGAGGGGGGGTGAATTGGTTTTCTAAATTATTGCTATCTTACTCTAGTCAATTGATGAGTGAGTGAAATTAGAACAATGCACAATACAAACACACAAGAAGTATAGTGGTTCGGTGCTCTCCTAAGCACCTATGTCCACTTCCCAAGCGACCCATTAGGAATTCACTATAATCCCTCGGATTACAGTTGGATTATTTTTCGGGCTCACAATCCAAAAACCTTTACACTTTGGTTTTCCGGGATCACCAATAATCTTTGTTGGTTTTACGGGCTCACCAACGAACCTTCACAATTGGTTTTACGGTTCACCAATAAACCTACACCGTTGGTTTTGCGGGCTTACCAACAAACCTTTACAAGGTGATTAATAAAAGAAAGAAGAAAGTTGAAGCTCCTATGAAGGGTTCTAGCATGTCATAATGGGCAGCGGAAGCTAGGGATTTTAAAATTTTCTTAATAAAGTCCCTATGCATGAAACCCTTTTAAGCCTAGATCACCTTAATGATTACAATCAAATAATATAAAATAAATACAGAATTAGTAGAATACCTCAAACGCTAATCCAAAGGGTACAATCTCCACGAGGCGTCCAAGTGTCCGCCCTCCAATGGTGATCCACACGAAAACTTGATCAAGACTTTAGCTCCAAAGACTTTTGATCCTTAATGCAGAATTCTTCTAAAGAACTCTAACGGCTTGTTTTCCTTCCTTTCTATTTTTCTTTAGCCTTCTAAAATCGCTTCTAATCTTTTTGTCCTAATGAAGACCACCTTGTCTTGGCTTAGGACACACTAGAAGCAATGTTAGAAAGAAAGAAACTAATGTAAGAAAGAAGGGATATGAGAGAGAGAGAGTTGGATTGATTTTCGATGATTTGAAAACACCGGGAGCATTCCTATTTATAGATGGCGTGGGGATGCATCACCAAAGGATGCATCCCATCCACACATCCTTCAGATGGGGCGTGATAAGAGGAGAGAAGGCGCCACAAAAATAGGGAGAGGCGTATCAAAAGTGGTTATGATAAGATCAAGCGCTTATGATGTGGCGCTTGATTCCCTAAGCACCTCTTCATGAAAATGCGCCGTACTCTTCCCTTTTTTTTACTTCTTCTCACGCAAGAAAAATAGGAACCAACCTTATCCATTCATCAAGGGTTGATGATGATCCAAAGGCCATGAAAGAAGGCGCCATATATCCCTTAGGCGTGATGAAGAGAGAAGAGAGAGAATGGATAAGATCAAATAAATGGTTCATCCTTATCCATTTAATCTTCACGTATTCTCTCTCTTTCCTTCACCTATTTTTCATCTCCACGCCTCCCAATGATATCCATCACGTCATCATGATCTCCCATCATCCTATGATGAAAATCCAATGGCTCCAATTCATGGTGCCATCCATTTGATCCATCTCTTCATCCAAATGTTGATCCAACGGTCAAAAATGAATGATTTATCAAATCTAATCCAATTAGACTCAAACCAAGCCAATTAGGAGCCAACTCTTGGCTAACCCATATTAGAATATGATCTAATCAAATTAGATCAATTAAGAATCAGATTCGAATCCAATTCAAATCAGATTCGAATCCAGTTCGAATCAGGAGCTAAGGTTTGCAACACCTGCTAGGATGTTTATCTTGCAAACATGATCTAATCCAATTAGACCCTTGATAAGTTTTCTTGTGTGTGACCCATTGGGTTCCATACTTAGCCAGCAATAGGTGTGAGTGCGAGTTGACCCAACTTGATTAGAACTCTTCTAATCGATTTAAGTCCAAACTGCGCGAACCCGAACTTAACAATTAGAATCCTTTCTAATTGGTGATCGAATTAAACTCTTTAATTCGATCAAACCTATAAGACAAGATTGACGTCTAGCAACGTGTCATGTGTACCCAGAAAATATGGAATTTGGTGGAAATACCAAAAATACCCTTCAGTGGCAAGTTACCATGCAATTCAATCCTTTAATCAAACTGCATCCCAAATATGTATATGAGTATGAATATATGTCAAACTCAATTTCATATTCATATTTTTCTCAATCTTTTAATGATAATTCAAATAATGAAACATTAGAAACTCTTTCTAATTTTCATTCTGCTTTGATCAAAGGCTTCCTGAATTATCATATGATTAGAATAAATAGGATGCTATCTTCTCTTACTAGAAGTGATTAATTCCTTATTGACCTACTCATAATCTTCGTACACAATCCACCATATCCAGAAGACCTCGTACATAACTTATTGTCATGAATGAGTGTAAACCAAAACATAGGTTTATGTGCACAAGATACCATGGTGATCTCAGGTCAAAGGATCAGTTGCACAACTCCCACTAAGAGAATCATCTTTTGACATGTAAGTAAGACTTCATAAGATTTCTCTTTGTAGGTCAATTCAGTGAACTCATTCTTCTAATGAGCACCCATATCTTTGTATTAGTGTCTCCACACAAATGATTGTGAGATCAATCATCCTCTGCATCGAGCATACATAAGACATGCCAGTCTTTCCGGTAATCATTGATCCCCGACTCAATGTACCAATGACTGGGAATATTTAAGATTAGGATTTTAGGATTTTAAGTCTCACTAGTATGATCTCATCATAGTCTTAAAACCATTGCCCTAATCTAAGGAGTTTATCATAAATATAATCAACAGCATATGATAAAATATAATGCCTTTATTCATATTTAAATGTCATGTACATGATTTGGACAAATCAAAAGAAAAACCCTTCGCAATACATATTGTGATTGGCTTGTAGGGCATCTACTCTTTCAATCTCCCACTTGCACTAAAGCCAATCGTTCTTATATTTTATCCCCATACAATCGAGGTGGCGATCGAACTGCTGTTGTGGTAGAGCTTTAGTGAACGGGTCTGCTATGTTGTTCTTGGTGTCTACTCGTTCAATGACTATGTCTTGTCTCTCGACAATCTCTCGAACAAGATGGAAGCGTCTTAGAATGTGCTTGGATTTGTGATGAGACCTTGGTTCCTTCGCTTGAGCAACAGCTCCAGTGTTATCACAATAAACTGGGACTGGTCCAGCAATCTCGGAAACTACTCCTAACTCAGAGATGAACTTCTTCATCCAGACAGCTTCCTTAGCGGCTTCACTTACAGCAATGTATTCTGCCTCAGTAGTTGAGTCAGCTACAGTTTGCTGTTTGGAACTCTTCCAGCTCACTGCACCACCATTTAGGGTAAAGACATACCCTGAAGTGGACTTGCTATCATCTGGGTCTGATTGAAAACTAGAATCAGAAAATCCTTCTAGTTTCAACTCAGATCCTCCATAAACTAGAAAAATATCTTTAGTCCTTCTCAAGTACTTAAGAATATTTTTCACAGCTATCCAATGATCCTCTCCTGGATCAGCCTGAAATCTACTTGTTATGCCTAAGGCATAAGCAACATCAGGCCTAGTACATAGCATAGCATACATAATCGATCCTATTGCCGAAGCATAGGGAATAGAATTCATTCTATTCCTCTCTTCAGATGTCTTAGGAGACATCTTCTTAGAGAGACGTATGCCATGACTCATAGGCAAATAACCTCTTTTACTTTCTTCCATGCTGAATCTTTTCAGCACATTATCTATGTACCTAGACTGGGACAAGCCTAGCATCCTTTTAGATCTATCCCTATAGATCTTTATACCAAGTATATAGGATGCTTCTCCCAAGTCTTTCATGGAAAAGCTTTTTGACAGCCAAGTCTTGACCGATTGTAACATTGGAATATCATTTCCAATGATCAGTATGTCATCTACATACAATATTAAGAAGACAATGGCACTCCCACTAGTCTTCTTGTACACACATGGTTCATCCATATTTTTGATAAAACCAAACTCTTTGACTGTTGTATCAAAACGGATGTTCCAACTCCTCGATGCTTGCTTTAATCCATAAATGGATCTCTTAAGCTTGCATACTTGATTTGCTCTCTTACTTGAGACAAATCCTTCTGGCTGTGTCATGTAAACTTCTTCCTCAAGATAACCATTAAGGAAGGCGGTTTTGACATCCATCTGCCAGATTTCATAATCATAGTATGCAGCTATTGCAAGCAAAATCCGAATAGATTTGAGCATAGCTACTGGCGAAAAAGTTTCATCATAGTCAATTCCTTGCTTTTGCCTGAAACCTTTTGCCACCAATCTAGCCTTGTAGGTTTCTACTTGGCCATCTGCTCCAATCTTTTTCTTATAGACCCATTTGCAACCTATAGGGTTTACACCCTCTGGTGCATCAACCAAAGTCCATACTTGGTTGGTATACATAGAATCTATTTCGGATTTCATGGCTTCTAGCCATTTGTCAGAGTCATTACTCATGACAGCTTCCGAATAGGTCAGAGGATCATTATTCTGAACAATGTGGGCTTCATCATTTTCAATGATGAACCCATATCTCTCAGGTGCCCTTCGCACTCTATCTGACCTTCGGAGAGGAGATGTGTGTTGTGGTTGTACCTCATCAATGGGTACATCTGGTTGAAGAATTTCTTGTGTTTCTATTTGTAGGTCTTGAACTTCTTCAAGTTCTATTTTTCTATCCTTGCCCTTTTCTAAGATAAACTCTTTTTTCTAAGAAAATGGCATGCCTACCTACAAAAACTTTTTGTTCGGTAGGATGATAGAAGATGTATCCTATACTATCTTTAGGATAACCTACAAAAATATATTTATCTGATCTAGCACTTAGCTTGTGTCCAAAATTTCTTTTGACATAAGCTTGACAACCCCATATCTTAAGATACTTAAGATTAGGCTTCTTTCCTCTCCATATCTCATATGGAGTGCTAGGTACAGACTTAGAAGGTACCCTGTTTAATATTAGTGCAGCAGTCTCTAGGGCAAAACCCCAGAAGGAAATAGGAAGATCAGTAAAGCACATCATGGACCGTACCATATCTAATAAAGTACGATTCCTCCGTTCAGCTACACCATTTAATTGTGGCGTATACGGAGGTGTCCATTCAGAGAGAATGCCCTTTTCTTTAAGATGATTTAAAAACTCACTAGAAAGGTATTCACCTCCTCGATCAGATCGAAGGATTTTAATACACTTTCCGGTTTGTTTTTCAACCATACTTTGATACTCTTTAAACTTATCAAAAGCTTCGGATTTATGTTTCATAAGATACACATATCCGAACCTTGATAAATCATCAGTGAATGTGATGAAGTAAGAGTATCCACCTCTAGCTGGAGTTGTCATAGGACCACATACATCTGTGTGTATAAGTCCTAATAACTCACTTGCCCTTTCTCCATGTCCAGTGAATGGAGACTTAGTCATTTTACCCATAAGACAAGATTCACAAGTTCCTAATGATTCATAATCATAAGGATCAAAGAACTCTTCTTTGTATAACTTGTTGATTCTTGATTCACTTATGTGACCAAGTCGGCAATGCCAAAGAAGGGTGTTATTTACTTCCTCTCTCTTTCTTTTATTGCTTTTATTAATATGAAAGACATTGTCATTAAGTAATAAAACAAGAAGACCATTTTCCATAATGCCATTGCAAAGATGCTTATTAGAAAAATAAATAGAGCAACCATTGCCCTTTCCATTAATTTCAAATCCTTTCTTTAACAACAAAGGAATGGAAATTACATTTCTAATAATTTTGGGCATATAATAACAATCTTCTAATTGTAGGAGCTCTCCCGAAGGTAACTCCAAGTTGTAGGTTCCAACAGCTTCAGCCTGGATGGACTCTCCTCCAGCGCCATACAGCTCGAAGTCACCTTTCTTCAAAATTTTAATTTTCTGTAGTCCATGCAAAGATTTGCAAATGTGAAAACCACAGCCGGTATCCAATACCCATGAATTTGAATTTGAAGAACTTAATGACAAGTTGGCATGTAACATAAACATACCTTTTGATGCAACTCTTGCATCGGTCTTCATACTTGCAAGAAAACTCTTGCAATTCCTTTTCCAGTGGCCAGCTTTGCCGCAATGAAAACAGGTACTTGATCCGGAGTTTTTCTTTCCTTTTTTCTTTTTGATGCTACTCTTGGGGTTCAATCGTTTCTTAGAACCCTTATTGCCCGATTTTCTCTTAGAGGTGCCATCTATAAGAAGGAGTGGACCTTTATCCTTCTTAATATGGCCTTCAGCTGTTTTGAGCATATTTAACAGCTCGGGCAGGGAGGTGTTCAGCTTGTTCATGTGAAAGTTCACAACAAACTGAGAGAATGAATCTGGCAGTGATTGCAGGATCAAATCCTGACTGAGCTCACTATCCATAGCAAAACCTAATTGACTTAATCTAGTGATTAAGTCTATAACCATAAGAACATGGTTTTGCACTGGAGTTCCTTTATTCATTCTAGCACGGAACAACTGCTTAGATATCTCATACCTAGCAGTCCTGCTTTGTTCTCCATACAACTCTTTTAAATTGAGAAGTATGGATTGAGTGTCCATGCCTTCATGTTGCCTCTGTAATTCATTGCTCATAGAGGCAAGTATGATACATTTGACATTCAAACTGTCATTTTTCCACATCTTATGTGTGGCAACCTCCTCTTCTGTAGCATCATCCCCTAGATCTCCAAGATCAGGGGTTTCAAGTATATAGGAAATTTTCTCCTGAGTGAGTACTATCTTTAAATTCCTCAACCAGTCCACATAGTTTGGTCCGGTCAACTTGTTGGCATCTAAGATGCCTCTTAGTGAAAGTGAAGAAGCCATTTAATAATTCTACATATGTAAGAACATAACTAATATAAGCAGACCAATCATGATGACATGTTTGCAACTAGATAAGGACTTTAATCTAATTTGTCTCCTACTATTTTTATCGAATATCATAGCCCTCTCCTATGATAAATGTGAAAATATAATTTTTCTTAGTAGGGTTGAGATCCTAATTCATCATAAAAAGCCTTGTGGTTACACAACAAACCTTTATGAGTTCAAAGGTAGGAAACTCTTTCCGATTGCATCTCATGCAATTCTCAACTTTATCTTGTCCTCTTAAAATACTTATTGCCTTGTGTTAGCACAACAAACAATAATATTTTAGTTAAGTCAAACCCTTCATTTCCATATAGTCATATTCGAATAATATTGCCCTTGTGGTTGCACAACAAGGCAATATATTAAAATATGCCATAAGCATCTTAATGCACCAAGACAGTATAACATCAGTCCCCATTGCAAGTTTTGTGTTAGCACAACAAACTAGCATGGATCTTGACATAATAATATCGAGGCATGAAGGAAGGCTATCAATAGTATTATATCAATATTAAGCTTATCCATAATAGACAATCAAACAATTGGCCAGGTAAGCAGGTGGGAGGCTCCCCTTACTCAAAGAGTAAGGTCCTAATTAAGTAACCACCTTTAGTGCTTTCCTTAGACACCAATTAGATTAATTGTTCTAGAATGGGTTAGCTCAAAATTTTTTAACACTATGACTTAATATAATTTTTATTGAGGGCTTACTAGTCTCTAGCACATTCTTTAATTGTAACATATATTTAACATATCTAAAATAAGCTATTATGCATCATAGCTATCTCATAGCATGTATAAATCATAAGCAACTAATTAACATGCTTCAACATATTTTCATATGGAAAATTTCATATCATGACATTTTATTACATATCATATCATATATGAATCATATATTTCAGCATTTCATTAAGCATATGACATTACTATCTCATAGTAAATTAATAATCATACATCATGTATTATTATTTGATTGAACCAATTAAGGATAGCTCTGATACCACTGAAGGGTTCTAGCATGTCATAATGGGCAGCGGAAGCTAGGGATTTTAAAATTTTCTTAATAAAGTCCCTATGCATGAAACCCTTTTAAGCCTAGATCACCTTAATGATTACAATCAAATAATATAAAATAAATACAGAATTAGTAGAATACCTCAAACGCTAATCCAAAGGGTACAATCTCCACGAGGCGTCCAAGTGTCCGCCCTCCAATGGTGATCCACACGAAAACTTGATCAAGACTTTAGCTCCAAAGACTTTTGATCCTTAATGCAGAATTCTTCTAAAGAACTCTAACGGCTTGTTTTCCTTCCTTTCTATTTTTCTTTAGCCTTCTAAAATCGCTTCTAATCTTTTTGTCCTAATGAAGACCACCTTGTCTTGGCTTAGGACACACTAGAAGCAATGTTAGAAAGAAAGAAACTAATGTAAGAAAGAAGGGATATGAGAGAGAGAGAGTTGGATTGATTTTCGATGATTTGAAAACACCGGGAGCATTCCTATTTATAGATGGCGTGGGGATGCATCACCAAAGGATGCATCCCATCCACACATCCTTCAGATGGGGCGTGATAAGAGGAGAGAAGGCGCCACAAAAATAGGGAGAGGCGTATCAAAAGTGGTTATGATAAGATCAAGCGCTTATGATGTGGCGCTTGATTCCCTAAGCACCTCTTCATGAAAATGCGCCGTACTCTTCCCTTTTTTTACTTCTTCTCACGCAAGAAAATAGGAACCAACCTTATCCATTCATCAAGGGTTGATGATGATCCAAAGGCCATGAAAGAAGGCGCCATATATCCCTTAGGCGTGATGAAGAGAGAAGAGAGAGAATGGATAAGATCAAATAAATGGTTCATCCTTATCCATTTAATCTTCACGTATTCTCTCTCTTTCCTTCACCTATTTTTCATCTCCACGCCTCCCAATGATATCCATCACGTCATCATGATCTCCCATCATCCTATGATGAAAATCCAATGGCTCCAATTCATGGTGCCATCCATTTGATCCATCTCTTCATCCAAATGTTGATCCAACGGTCAAAAATGAATGATTTATCAAATCTAATCCAATTAGACTCAAACCAAGCCAATTAGGAGCCAACTCTTGGCTAACCCATATTAGAATATGATCTAATCAAATTAGATCAATTAAGAATCAGATTCGAATCCAATTCAAATCAGATTCGAATCCAGTTCGAATCAGGAGCTAAGGTTTGCAACACCTGCTAGGATGTTTATCTTGCAAACATGATCTAATCCAATTAGACCCTTGATAAGTTTTCTTGTGTGTGACCCATTGGGTTCCATACTTAGCCAGCAATAGGTGTGAGTGCGAGTTGACCCAACTTGATTAGAACTCTTCTAATCGATTTAAGTCCAAACTGCGCGAACCCGAACTTAACAATTAGAATCCTTTCTAATTGGTGATCGAATTAAAACTCTTTAATTCGATCAAACCTATAAGACAAGATTGACGTCTAGCAACGTGTCATGTGTACCCAGAAAATATGGAATTTGGTGGAAATACCAAAAATACCCTTCAGTGGCAAGTTACCATGCAATTCAATCCTTTAATCAAACTGCATCCCAAATATGTATATGAGTATGAATATATGTCAAACTCAATTTCATATTCATATTTTCTCAATCTTTTAATGATAATTCAAATAATGAAACATTAGAAACTCTTTCTAATTTTCATTCTGCTTTGATCAAAGGCTTCCTGAATTATTATATGATTAGAATAAATAGGATGCTATCTTCTCTTACTAGAAGTGATTAATTCCTTATTGACCTACTCATAATCTTCGTACACAATCCACCATATCCAGAAGACCTCGTACATAACTTATTGTCATGAATGAGTGTAAACCAAAACATAGGTTTATGTGCACAAGATACCATGGTGATCTCAGGTCAAAGGATCAGTTGCACAACTCCCACTAAGAGAATCATCTTTGACATGTAAGTAAGACTTCATAAGATTTCTCTTTGTAGGTCAATTCAGTGAACTCATTCTTCTAATGAGCACCCATATCTTTGTATTAGTGTCTCCACACAAATGATTGTGAGATCAATCATCCTCTGCATCGAGCATACATAAGACATGCCAGTCTTTCCGGTAATCATTGATCCCCGACTCAATGTACCAATGACTGGGAATATTTAAGATTAGGATTTTAGGATTTTAAGTCTCACTAGTATGATCTCATCATAGTCTTAAAACCATTGCCCTAATCTAAGGAGTTTATCATAAATATAATCAACAGCATATGATAAAATATAATGCCTTTATTCATATTTAAATGTCATGTACATGATTTGGACAAATCAAAAGAAAAACCCTTCGCAATACATATTGTGATTGGCTTGTAGGGCATCTACTCTTTCATCCTAGATGAGCAAATATAACAATTATAAGCTACAAAGAAGAGTTTAGAGAATAGTTATCGCTTGATGAGACTTCTCTCTTCTTTGTTAAGAATACTTCACTCTTCAAGGGTGGATGAAGCTTTTGATATCTCTTGGAGTCTGCTCAACCACTTTCTTTTGACTCTTGAATGAAGCACTGGATGAAGAAGATTAGGGCTCTTGTCTTTCTTGTGTAAGCTTTGATATTTTGCAAAAGGATGTTTCCTCTGATGAATAGTGTCACTTTAAATAGTTTCCTTCATCCATTGGACAAGCCCCAATGGTTAGTATTCAAAAACTAGCCGTTACTCACTGTTGGAAAGTCTGAAAGTACTTCTGCAGAACTAGCCGTTATGCTT